>NW_028277175.1:28327500-28540000 GCF_051122295.1 Plectrocnemia conspersa
AAACAATCGGACGTGTGTCGTCGTAAATCGCAGCTCGCGGCCGGAGGATCCGAGAGGAAACAATACGGAGGCCGCAGACCGATCGTAGATCACGCGCGCCATTTCTTTTGTACGTGCGCAATGCGGATGACGATGTTTGCCAAACGTGCGGAGGCTTCCGAGATGGGAAATTGGAATTTCAATAAACAACGGTAGAAGGAAACGTCGCGGTGGCACATTTAAAAGTACTAGTGCAATTCTAACCCCATTTCTTTTTCTATTGGCGTGTCCGATTCAGACATATGCCCCTAGACGTCTGATTATAGACTTGACAGGCTTGAAGATTTGAACAGCATTTTTTATTTACAATACTTCTAACAAGTAAACCAACATCAACTACTACTAATCATGTATTTAAAACAACAATAATCAGTTGGGGGGAGGGAGGGAGAAATATGCGCCCAGGCGCAAGATTGAGGGGGCGGTAAAATAAAGTTGGTAATAACCCATATTCAAACAATATATTTGATTTTGCTAGGAATTTAATTTCATTATTTGTAAACTGTGATAATCATAGTTTAAATTTAGGTGAAATACACTCACCCAAGCAGGATCCGGCAGTGAGCAATTTTTTCGGAACAGCTAAAAGCATAGCGCGTCTTTTCTCTTTTTACCACCATTTGCTAGGAAGAATTAAAAAAAACGCTCACATTAAAACGCGATTTTAAAACAGAGTACAAGAACAAAAAGTGTTACAGATATTCAACAAGGATACGTTAGTCGAACTTTCATAAAATTTTTCATAAGATCCAGATATGACATTTGAAAATAAAAGTGATGCAACACAATTGCTATACAATATTTAAAATTTTAATTTCATTGCTTTGCTTTATTTCTGGGACGTTATTAAAAAATCTAATCAAAAGCTATTGCAAGATCCAAATATGAATTTCGAAAAAATATCAAATATACACAGATTGATTTTTTTTAAATTATTTATTTATTTATTAAAACTATGACCATCAGGACTTGACAGGTTAACCTAATGCGCCACGATTGCCAAAAGTATAAAATATACTACAATTTTAAAATACATATATACGTATGCATACATACAAATTCATCTACGCACACACACACATATACACATATAAGTAAAAACACGAAAATAAGATAAAAAAACAAACACAAATCACCTCAACAGGTATGCATTGTACCGAATTGAACCAAAACACAAAATGTAAATATCTCTATACACAGTATTGAGCAGACGAACCGCCTTTGCCAGAGAAGAGTTGGCAAGTGCTTCAGATCTAGACTTTACAGGCAATAACAGTGGACGCGACCGAAAAATATAACCACCTTCCGGACTGCACTTTCCTAAAAAATTTCAAGTCATCTGCATATAATAAAAAATTAGCATGATGCATTGCTGTTTTTATGTCATTAATGAACAATAGAAACAGCAATGGACCCAAATTGGATCTTTGAGGTACTCCAGTTGAAGTCTTATATCGTTCTGAGAAAGAGTTTTTATTCTTGAACTGATATCTATTGGTCAAGTAATTTTAGAATATGTTTATGAAACATTCAGAAAACCCGAAATTAGATCATTTTTTCACAAGTAAAACATGACTAACTTTATCTAATGCCTTTTCAAAATCTATGTATATAACGTCCAATTGTACATCAGAGTCCAATGATCTTGAAACAAAGTTAGAAAAAATCATAAGATTAGTGACAGCGGATCGAGATTGACGGAAACCATTTTTCTGCTTGAGAAGCATACACCTGCAGTGATTAAAAATGTATTTATGCAATACAGTCTCAAATAATTCTGCAGGTGCTGAAAGCAACGCTATTGGCCTGTAATTATCAATGTGAAACTTGACACTCTTTTTATGAATCGGGGTGACTTTAAGAAATTTTCACGACTCTGGAAAACAGGAAGATCGCAAAATTAAATTGAATATAAATCGAAGAGGGTTCAAAATATCACATTTGTGTCCTTTTAGAATGTAGTCTGGGATAAAATCTGATCCTGAAGAAAAAATGGACTTCATATATAAATTGAAAAAATAATTAGGCGACGTAAATGATGCCAGGAAAATTATTAATTGATGCAGAGCTATACGTGTTAAGAAAAACGTACTTGGCCAATTTCAACGAGAAATATCAGCATAATTTTCCAGACTAAAAGATTGATTGTCGCTAGACATCGAAACACTTTTTTTTAAATATATTAAAATAAACTACATCAAAATCACACAAAATCTGCAAATTTTTAGGAAATGGACGTCGATGGAAAGAAAATTTTCACATACTGACAGAAAAAGAACTAATGACTTTGCAGTGGATGACACTAAAAGTACTAATATTATTTGTATTAATGAAAAAAAATTACTAATGAGTGCATATCTACATAAAAAAAAACACAGGATAATATATGTTTAATTATATAAATGATTACATTATAAAACATGAGATAAGTTGGAAGAAATGAATGGAGTTGTATGCGAATAGATACAAGAGCCACCAACATTATTGTATTTTGCATTAGGAAGCACTAGTGGCAAAAAAGTCTACAAATTAAAAAAAATGTAATGGATGAAGCAGGAAAATGATAAACTATGTAAAATCACGACTACTTCAATCCAGAGTACTTAAAAAAATTTGCGATAAAATGGGTAGTGAATTAACTGAAGTGAGATGGCTATTCATAGGCTTTATAAATTTTGATGTGAGTTATTGGTCTTTTTTAAGGCACAAAATAATTCAGGTTTTTAAGAAATCCTTCATGGTTAATAAATCTCGCGTATCTGATCGATATTTTTTTACAAAATGTAATAAAATAAAATTATCATTACAAGGAAAGAGTATTACATTTTTTTTAAGCAAGAAATAAAATTGCATCTTTGAGAGAAAATTATAATTTTAGATTTCCACATTTCAATAGATTAATTTTAATTATTTGCCCACCTTATGTACCTATATAAAAAAGCAAGAAGTAAAAAAACTATTTTGCAATATTATCAGAAAATTTCTGAGGACAATTTCTGGGTTTTAAATCCATTTCTTGTGACAATTAACCATCAAGCTTTTTTTCAGGGCAAGTGATTTTGAAAACCTACTTCATTAATTAATAAGTTACTTTAATTTAAAACACAAATACAAAAAGCAGCTATTAACTGATTTTCGATGAATTTTCTAGAAGAGTATTCGAGTTTGTCAAAAAATTTATTGTTTTATTTCCGTTTACTACAACGTATTTATGTAAAGCAGGATTTTCTTATCGTACTGCAACAAAGACATAGTCCAGGTACAGGATCAACCCTTTTAATATTATGAAGTCATTAAGAACTAAATAAATAAATAATTATTTTTGTTATTTATTTTAATTTTAATTCTGTATCTATTCTACAAAGTAAACAAGAATTCGCAAAGCGTTCCATGGCAATTATAGTTTGAAAAACCCTGTCTTATCTGATACTAATGCATGATATTCCTTATTTTACAATCGTAATCAAGGGTGGTAATATAATATAATTACCAATAAAATATATTAATTATTAAATTAAATGGAAAAGCAGTAATAAAAAATTAATACAATAAAAAACTTCAATAAAAAATTGATTATTGATACTTGCGATAAAATTCAGATCATTAAAAACAAATTATGGATGCAAAATATTAAAATACATAAACTCATAGATATTGTAGAAAATAACCTAATGGCTTGAAAATTAGTACATTGAAATTTTACAGTTAAAAACTTGAGATCAAATTTAAAGTAAAATCGTTTGATCGATATACTTTGTATTAATGTGATAGACAATAGAGTAATTGATATTTAATTAAGAACATTGATTGTTAATTTAATGTTCATAAAGAATTAGCCATTTTATGTATGTGTTGGTTTATCAATTAAACTACTATTTACAGATTAACTCATGTAATAATGCGTTTTAACTGACTAATAGTTTCTTCGTTAAAATGGGACATTATTGTAGAAACTCTTTTGACTGAATTAGTCGCAAAATATTCATCACCATCGACCACCGTACATGTACGGCGATACTACATACGCTTAATTGTGTCATACATCAGAAAGCACTCTTTGCAAAATTTTATCATCAATAAAATTACATTGTAATATCAACAATAAACAAATTTAAAATATTAAGTGAAAGAAATGTTTAAGTAGAGGTGCTGTTCTAAAAATAAAAAAATATTTGCAACAATTGATATTTTCGTGACTTGTTCATATACCAGAAAATAAAAAGTACGTCGAAAATATATCATTGATAAGATAAAGGTTACTATAATATATCGAATAGCGTATTTCACAAACGTTTGCAATTGAAATAAAACTAAAATTTGTCGCAATTATAAGCGTAATAAAAATAACTGCTATAACTACGCAAAACAAGTTTATTCGTCACGCTGTAAGCGCACATGACGATCGGAGACTTGAAAATCAAGGTCACTTGCAAATGTTCCTTTAAACACTTGCGCTAATCGCTGTTACTAAAATATTAATATTGATAATATTAAGAATATATTAATTTTTAATTATTTAAAATTGTTATAATGCTTTTCATAAAAATCTACTTCTTCATTTATTTCAAAATCTTCGGTTTCTCACCCTTTGTATGGCCTTTCTGTTCAAATTAAACTCGTACAATTTACAAACAATCAAACAATCGATGGCGTGCTGTCGATTCGTTAAGGGAAAACATCATCAGTACGTGGGCAGAACGAAATTGGTGAACTGCGGTGGAATCAAACACGTGGCCAATTCCCAGGTTAGCACGTGGGGGGTTGTTCTCTACTTTATGAAGTGTCCTCGGAATGCGATCAAGGGAACGAAGCCCTTTTGAGCGATAATTGAGAACGGCCGAGGTCGCGATTAGTCATAAAATGGTTCGTCGTTTATCATTTCGTAATGAACGAGATTCGTCCTTAAAGGGTCGGCCGAATGACAATAAAATAATTAAAAAATATGTTTTTACAACCCCTCTTTGTTCGTAAATTGTGTGACCACAAATAATATTTTTATCCCCCGCAGTTAATTTGGGTGAGGGTAGTTTCGTGTTGTGTGTACTAAAGGTTAGAACATGAAAGATGGGTTTCGTGACAAACAAACATTGATGACTGTTTATCGAAATTTATATTATGTGGGTGGGACGATAACATAAAAATATATGTTTGATTTATAAATGAATAAACATAAAAGTAAAATATTTTTTGCTAGATATAAAAAATCAGAGAAATAAATTGTTATTTTTTTTATAAATTGATATTTTTAGATATGATACGGCACACGAGCTTAGCTAGGTAATTTAAATTTTTTGAAACACTCGAAAGGTTAACCGTTATTGAAAAAAAGCACTCAAAATCTCTCGGAAGTTGTCCGAGGTTACCGAGAACGGGAGGTAAAGTGGGGGTAATTCAGTCAACTTGGCCAGCTTTGAGTGCTACCGAACATTGTCGGCAAATTTTCCGAGTCAAAGGGACCGAAGTCGGAGCTGCTCTTTCGAGCACGAGCTATGAGATACTTCCCCTTTCGCTCTCTCGGGTGTTAAGTGACGAGAGTGAGAGAGATAATGATATGGTTTTTCGCAAACTGAGATAGAACGAGTAGCTCGGTTCAATTTCAGTATGCGCGTAGGCGTCCTATGGTTAACACGCACGTCGAGCGCTGCATCGTGGTTACGTGGTCAAGTTATAATACCACATGCTTATCGGGGACTTCAACAGACTCTTACTGACATCTTTGAATATTTTAGGGCACCAAAAGAGATTAATTATATTTTTGATAGTATATTCTTCTAACAGAAATCGTTATTATATTTTTTCATATAAAATTAAATAATTAGAAGTACTTGATTTTGTTAAAAAAAATCGTTTCGAATATCCTTATGTATTGTTCTAGATCGGTTAATATAAATGTCACACCATAACGAGTTCTTGTTTAGAATCGATGGCGACCAACTCTAGGATAGTCACAGATGTGGTGTTCGTATTCTTAAGTATCATTTTTATGCCTAATGGCATTTTGCAAAAGCCGACAAAGATTTTGCGTAAATTGAATATTTACGACCGAAAAGTTTTCATTGATATTGTATTGGTGAGTGCCCATACAAACTTTTATAATTATCAGTAGCGTAATTTTAATAATATGGCAATTTAAAAAATGCGATTATTTGGCACTTTTTTCGATCACGCGCAAATATGACGGCTGTACGTGACAGAAGCCGCCGTCCGGACGGCATATGACTAGTAAAATAGCTTACTAAAATAATATTAACGAGTATTTAATACAAAACTGCAACAAATTATTTGCGATAGATGTATGTAGATCAATCTGATATGTACTACAATATTTCATCATAATTTAAATAGCTTATGTTTAATGAAGTCAATTGACGATTATATTAAACGTAACAGATTAATTTTAAAAGTTGATTAAAAACGACAGTTAGTTAAATTATAAATAGACAGTTGCGATGGGAATCGTTTATCGTGCAAGTACAACAACTCTCATTATCTTTGACACATTCGTGTTTATGCTCTTACAAAACTTCACGTAATCGACGTTTAACTAGTGTCCACGTTGAGTGGTTAGTAAAATTAATAGGCGATGATTTAAACCGACCGAATGGTCGCGTAGATTAATATAGTATTTTTTTATGTGGCGTGAATGGTTATGTATCACGCGTTTGTATCCAACAACATAATAGACACACCATCGCGGCTCCTAATTAGTGTTATTAATGTTGTGACCACAAAAAATATGACCAAAAACTGTGCGATGGCGTGATGAAGACGATGTCGGTGGACACACGCGGTGAGCTGTGTTCGAGTGGACACGAAAGTGTTGTGGTTTTTTGGAATAAAACGAAAGTTTAACGAAAGATCATGTGTTATAGATTGTATTATTATTTTAATGATTTAATTTTAAATAATAATGGTAATCAATTTTTTCATTATTATTTAATGCTAAATTATTAAAAAATCATTGAAAACAGAAAAATTGCGTTGATTTTGTACTTTGCTTCACTTGGATTCCAAACAATAGCGTAAATTACAGTACGCGAAATATTTAGAATTAACTGAAATATGTATCAAATTCAGATGAAAGGAGACTTTGATAGCAACAAAAATGACACATAAAAAAGAGCGAAGGCATTTTACCAATCACTGCAAGATGAAAATCCCGATCACTTTGTCCCTTGACTGGCAAAAAAAATCAAGCAGCCTATTACTAACGACAGTTCAAAATTTATAACTTTGCAGTAGTAATAGGCTCTTCACATTCGAGATTAGACAAAGAAAAAGTTCACTTTGTGGCGACCACAAATTTAGGCACATTTAGAAGGGCGATTGTCTCATTGTTAATGACCGTGACCAAAAACGTTCATTCATTAACAATGAGACAAACATCATGGCACAAGAAGGATTTATTTTGACCACACAACACGGGTCGTTAAGAGAATCCCTTTTGTGACAAGACGGTCCACGGCACCACAAGAGACGGAGGCACCCAGACAGCAGAGCCAGCTACGCAGACGACCAGAGAGCCAAGATCTACCAGCAGCCATCCGGAGGAACCAGTCACGCGCCCTCACCGACAGACCTGAAGATCACACCTGACACTCGCCGCACGCAGCCACAGAGCCCTGAGACATCATCACCTGCACACCTTCACGCGGTAATCGTCCATAGTCAAAATTGTAATTTTAACTTAATAAACAATCTAATAGGATTCACTGAAGAGTCTCATTGGCCGCGAGGGCAACCACCCCTAAGGCTGCGCCCCCTAAAATATTTTCACATGGATAGAGATTGAATATAGAAAAAGTTGTAAGTGCATTGTTTTACATATTGAAACAAATTGATTTGCGTTACATCAAAACGCTACAACTGATAGCAGATGATTGCAGTGGACAGAATCGCAATTCAATTAAAATTGCATTGTGTCTGAAATGGCTGGAAGAATATCGCCTGGTAATTTAATTACTCTACAGATTATTTTTTGTGTACCTTAACACTCCTATCTGCCAGTAAAAAAGTCTGCTTCGATAAAAAAATCTAAAATAGTACAAAAACATTTTTAAGTAACATGGAACGATTCATGTTTTGGGGAGAGACGTCCATGCATTTAACTGGAAAAATAGTGTACCAAAATATCTTCACCCAACTTCAAAATGACATTTTAAATTTGTTAAAACAAAGTTATTTTTAATTTAAAATAAAATAGCAAGAAAAAATGGGATGTTAGAGGTGAGTCCTTCTACAAAGTGTGCCAAAAATATTTTTAAACATCGCTAGAGTGGAAGTTTCATCATCTTCCATTAATTCAACTAAGAATTTTACTTAATTTACTCAAATTAAATGACGTGAGAGTTCTTTTAGAAAAACATTACGAAAAGCATTGGTCAAGAGTGTCATCACTATCGTACTTCACTAATGTTTTTGACTATCAAAATGTGATTAATACTGTCAATGAGAAGATGAAAATGAACACTGTGTTCCAATTGAGGAAAGCTTATTTATATTCTTTATTTTTTTATTACATTGACTATCTAATATTTTTTCAAAGTTGAACTCATTTTCTTATTTTTGCTTTATTGAAAAATAAAAATATTTTGCTGTTGATTGTTTGATGACATCAAAATCCAGATCAAAAAAAGCCGAATTAAAATTAAAATTAAATTAAAATCGGAACACTTTAAGCTTTTTTACAGAAAATAATTAGCATAAGTTATTAGATATTTTTTTGAAAATAATTTTAGAACTTAATATTTTAGGTGCCGTGAATTAATAATAGTTGTCATTTTACTCAAAAACATGAAAAATGTATATGTCTGGTTTTGATACTAGGCTTTTGTATTTCTTGATAGATGATTTGGCTTAGTTTATATTTTCGACTTGACATAATACAAGTTTTATAACTATAGTATATAAGAACTTTCTTAGGGTTAGGTTTGGGTTTGAATAGCAAAAACGTTTCGCAATTCTTAAATTGAGTTACATAGATAATTTAGAGCAGCACATAACTTCACTAGCGCCTATCAATTAAATTATATTTTCGCTAGTAAAAATATATATGTATCTAGAGTACGCTCGGGATAAGGATTCCGGTTTGTTATTGTGTGCGTGAACTGTGTGGCTCAAAACAATTTCACTCAGAATATTCAATTTTTTTATTTTAAAAGAAAATATATATTTATTTAACATACATACATCTGAGCTAAGTTGGAAATTTCAACAAGCAATTATAAATATATTATATAATCGAAGAAACCAGACATTGATGTCATTAATTAAATATTTGCAAAAGTCAAAATCTTTCACTAGTCAAAAAAATAATGAAGTCTGTAGTTATTCTTCAAAAGCAAAAAGATATAAAATCGGGAAAGAAAAATGGAAAAATAATTAAAATATTTTAATCCACGGGTAAGAGAACGAATAACTTAGTGTATATTTGAAGCCTTGATTACAATTATGGACAGTGGGCATATCTGGGTTAAACCAATATCAACACAAAATTATTTAAAATAAATCATTAGAGAAGATCGAACTTCTGTGCCACACTGCACTTTAATGACGAATACCAGCGTTGACGAATCAGCGACTGTCCTTAAAAGAGAAAGCGAGACAACGAAGTACACGCTACATCGCTTCTCCCTCTCATATACATGTACACGCACACAATAACAAACCGGCATCCTTATCCCGAGCGTACTTTACCAGTGAAAATATATCCTCACTCACTGAAAAATACATATTCACTGTAAGATTTATACATCGCATGTAAAGGTATCAAAATGTACATATTACTACATATGGAAAATTTGAAGTAATATAATTTAATTAGCATCTGCCAGATAAATTATATTTCCACTAATATAAATATATTGCTACTTATGAAAATATATTCCGATATTGAAATGACGTATTAAAAAAACTATTTTCGGGATAGATTCGAGACTTGTGAAGAATATACAGATAATTAAAACTTTTTTTAATGATTTTATTTCATTAAGGTTCATATTATTTAATTAAATATTCCTGCCATAAATCAGGAAACGATGAGGTTTAAGGCGAAAAATACAAAAAAACAAGGATATTAACCTGACAGCTCTTTAATATAAAGTGAAGAATAAAGTCTTCTTGTAGAACTACATGATTTGCGCTTTTAGAAACCGCACTTTAAGTCTAAAATGTCAATTTAATTTATGAGTAAAATCAGATTCATCGTGAGGTCAGATTGTCTCCATTTTAATAATTTTTATTTATTAAAATTGTGGCCATCGTGACCAGAAACAAAACACCTAAATTCTTAGTAAAAGAAGACCTGTCTAGAATATATCCGCCAAGATGATAGGAATATTTTGCCGGCATCGACGACCTTGACAATTAAATAGTGTGACACTTTACACTGAAAGGCAATTGGTTATAGCAAGCCCACTTCCATACACAGAGATCCTCCTGCAGGTCGAGGGAATCCGAAATCGACTGCACTTTCTTGAAAAATTTCAAGTCATCTTCATATAATAAAAAAATTAATGATGCATTGCTGTTTCTATGTCATTAATGAGCAATAGAAACAGTAATGGACCCAAATTGGATCCTTGAGGTACTCCAGTGTGGTCTTATATCATTCTGAAAAAGAGTTTCCATACTTGAGAATAGTTTTATGAGACCTTTAGAAAACCAATATTTAATATTATTTGGAATATATAATATTATATTGAATAATAAATATGTGTCTGATTTTGTATATATGTTATTGTTATTATTAAAACCAAATTGTTTTCTACTACGATTATCAGCGAGAAGAAAATCACTCAATGTAAATAATACCAGCAATTTCACTACATAATATATTATCATTATGAATAATTAGAGTGTTAATATGTAAATATTAACGCGGCGCCGACCGTCCGTGACAACCCGTTAACTTCCGCGCTCGGTTATTCTTTTTGGTGATTTATTTGCTTATTATTGTGCTTATATTATATTTTTTCTGGTCTATGTAGAAATTATCGAACATTTTCTTTTATGGTAATTGCGTGAAATTTTTGAGACGGCGATTTTCGGACCGCAGCAGTTGCGGTAGGCTCGTTCGGCCTTAAATCAAGAAACGACCACGCCTATTACGTGTTCCGATGGTATGGACCCCTGAAAAACAAACTAGAGACTATTATAAAATATATTGCCTTCAATGAGTCGTCGCACTTTTGTAGTTAAGGCGGAGATACTTAAAATGTTTTAATGCCCACCAACTATGGAGTTATCGTCGACCCAAACAAGGATAATATATCGTGAGTTTTAAT
The DNA here is from genome assembly GCF_051122295.1 of Plectrocnemia conspersa. NCBI lineage: Eukaryota > Metazoa > Arthropoda > Insecta > Trichoptera > Polycentropodidae > Plectrocnemia > Plectrocnemia conspersa. The sequence continues at coordinate 28,338,825 of NW_028277175.1, forward strand.
TTATAATAATTAGGAAATTTATGGGAAAAATAATTAAAATATAAAATACGCACAGACATGTCTCAAAATTAATTTAACGGTGCATTTTTAAGTAAAAATAAATTATTTAAAAATATTTAAGAACCGCTTCAGGTTCAAGATTTTATAACAAACTATTATTTTTAATATGAAAAATGTTCCTATTCTTAAAAAATAATTAAATCAATTATTAATTATAATAATGACAGTTAAAAATTCAAGTTTTGTGTCATCTTAGAAATTTTTGTTCGAGGATGACAAAGAAGTAGGATAAAGGAGAGCAAAGAAGACGCCTGGTCATATTTGTATGAAGATGATTAAAAATTGATTTAATGCATTAGATCTATTGCAAATTTCTCTACAGAGCGGAGCGCAAAAACAATTATCACTTCTCAGAAGTCAAAAATTCACGTCAAAAGCAATAAAATCGTGTCGGCGACGTTGTAGTGGGAACGCTCGGTAACGAGCGTTCCCACTGCAACATCGCCGACACGATTTTATTGCTTTTGACGTGGATTTTTGACTTCTGAGAAGTGATAATTGTTTTTTGTGCTCTCCTATTGGGCAGAATTCGGTTTAGCTGTGCCTTAATAGATTCTCACTCATCATTGCTATAAAAAGTTTTAATATAAGCGCTTGATAATCGAGCGTTTTCACCACAATGGCACAATTCTATTGCTTTTGACCTGGACTGAAAACTCACTTTATGGCAACACTGAGCAGCAAAGAAAACACGACTAATTATTGAGTTCATATTATGAGTAGATATTTTTAATAATTTTTAATGTCTAGTTTAAATAATTCATATAAAATATGATTTTAGAAAATATGTCATTATATTTCTTTGTAGCATATCTCGTACTTATTATTATTTATTCAAAAAAATATATTACTATGTTAAAAAATATATTAAATGCCATTTTTTTCATGAGGCCCGGAATCAAAAATTTTGAGCGGCCCTGTTGGTATTTTGCCTATCTTGATTTAGTCATTAAAATGCTTAATTTTTTTGAAATGCGAGCCAATGATACGCTCCTTCCCAACAAAAAGAAAGCTTTTATACATTCAAAAAACATTTTTGAATATAATGTTTGTCGGCCGTATATACTATGACCGAAATTCTCAGAATTCGTTCATTGGATGAAACAAAATGTTAGAATGACCTAGCCTTTATTATCGTGTAACGTTTATCTTAAAAACTAATAATTATTTTTAAATTTAATAATAATTGGTAAAATAAATTCATAACGATAAAAACCAAGATTTTTTTACAAATATGCTCGAATATTTGAATACTTCATCAAAAAATCTATAATTGACATCGGCCATACTTGAAATGAGCGAATATTAACCTATTGGAAAATTATTTATGAAATACTTGCTCTTATAAAACTGGCAGTTAAAGCTCTGCGTCCCCAATTTTATCGCACAAAATCTTTACAACCTTGAAAGTCAAAATAGAAGAAAGACGAAATATAAACCTCATTGGTTTGATACATTTTTTTTACAAAATCCTGATTATGTTGTGAGTGGCATAGCTATGGTGGGGCGGAGGGGGCGGGCCCCGGGCGGCACTTGCTTGGGGGCGGCATATTCGCGATGGGGTCGTCTAGTGTGGTTCTTAATCCTGAATGCACTAAATCATATATAAATCCACGAATAACAAGATTTTAATAATAACCAATTTATTATTTTAAGAAATGCTGATTTTATGACTCTGCAAAAAATGTATGGAGGGGGCGGAAATTTTAAAGATCGCCCTGGGCGGCACATACCCTAGTTACATACCCTAGTTGCATGTTGTCAATACGATCCAAAAAGTATATTTAAAACATGGTTAAGAATTATTGGGACCGCTTCTTTCCAGTGTAGAAACTTCTCTAATTATATTAGAAAGTAATGGATGAAGAAAACGCCGATTGCCACCTCAGTAACATGTCGATTGAAGAAGAACTAAACAATGCATTATTGAACCACAAGAATATTACAACCGTGAGAAATAAAAGATTTTCAAAAGGAGTTTCAGATTTTAGACTCAATTGGCAAGTTGACTCCGAATCTAGATCTTTTGTATAAATCATTGCTTAGAATTAAGCTAAAATCGACAGAGTGCGAGTATTTTCACCGGCAGGAAAATTTAAAACGAAAACTAGGAATCTGATTCGTCCTGCGGAATTAAATATCGCGTTTTTTTATTAATTTATTTTTAGAAATATATTTAATGGATATGCATAATAAAATAATTGTATTTTTTTTTTATTTTTTTTTTAGATTAAATTAAGACCATCGTAGCTTAACAGATTACCCCAATGCGCCACATTATTATTATGTATATACAATATATATATACAATTATGTATATCCATTAAATAAATTTCTAGCAAAATATTTTTAATTTGTTTTAATATTTTTTACTTATCATTTACCTATGTTTTACCACAGATAATATATTTAATTTTTTACCATATTTTTTTTTCAATGATTTAAACGAAAAGTAATCAAAGTCTCATTTTATATTAATTTTATAAAAAAATATTGAAAGCCTCTGAATTGATATAAAAAAATCCACATAAGCCGAATAATATATAAACAAATATGTAGGATAAATTAATGAAATTTAATAATAGAGAAATGCTTAAATAAATTATTAAAACATACTAATACAAAATATGTAGTAGTAAAATTAATCAAAGCAATAAAACGCAATTTACTATAAATTAAATATAAAATAATAATAAATAAATAACAACGGAAATAATTGTGGAAAAATACGTAAAATAACTCGATCCCAGGTGTATACTAACAAATTAACAGATGTGTATAAATTAACACACTTCTCAAAGGATTAATTTAAAAACTATACTACAAAAAACTACTGAAATTTGTATTATTTAAATATTATATTATTTGCTTTTCCGTTTCAGGAAATATGACTTTAAAAAAGACAAAATCTGGGGATCCTAAATTTCATTACAAAAATATCCTGAAATACGAAATACTCTTTCGCTGGGTAAAAAAGTGGGTTGAATATTTTTCAGAGTACCAAATAGAATATACATGAATTTTTTTATTATGTTGGTAGACTCTTATATGAAAAAAAAATCGAAAATTGAAATTTTGAGGTTCTTTAAAAAAACCTAATAATTGATTCCTCTATGTATCGTATAAGAGTAACGCTCTGATTTAAGAATCTGTATGTATACAGAGATTCGGATATATTCTAGATCTAGATAATATATTTGCAAATAACTTACCAATTTGATTTTTCAAAGCAAGTGAAAATATAGTAGATCTATTTGTAGCAATATTTTGTGGATTTTGCAAGTTATTTTCTCCTATCTTTTTGTAATTATTCCAAACTTATGTATTTGCAGTATTTATCGTGATCTAAAAATTGAATAAAATAGTTTTATTAATGACCTTTAAAATTTAATAAATAAAATAAAATTAGTTTGACCCAAAATAAATTTATAAAAAAATATTAAATGCTACAAGCAAACGCTTATTTTCAATTAATCGTAATTTACCACTTAGTATTTAGTAGTATAAAAATTACATTTTTATTAACTGTCGGATCAATTCACAGGATAACATATTATCGATTTCTATATCAGAAGCAATTGTTTCACAACAGAGCGATCCAGCAGACTGAATTCCATCTGTTACATTGTGGCAATGACCACAAACAATCGTAATATCCTCAACGTTAAAAAAATGTTAAGCATTGCAGAACTAAAGAGAATTGGACCTAACGAGACTAATTATACCTGATCCTTACACGAAAAGTGTTTTGAAGACAAAATGCACAACAAACGAAAATATTTTCAATAAAATGTAATACACAAGTCAACTGTTTATTAAAACATTTGTAACTAAGGCTAAAATATAATATATTTTGTTTTATTTGTAACTAAGGTGATTTAAAATTTATTGATAAAAACCGTCAAACCCTAGCTGTCGCCATCAGGCTTCTTAACCCATTGAGTAGTGAGTTAAATTATACACATTTGTTAATTTGTATATATACACATGGGAGTGTGTTAATTTTACGTATTTTTAGTAAATTATTTCTGTTGTGATTTATTTATAATTAAATATTTATTTATAAAATAAATATATTTTTTTTTTATTATGTTCATTTATTTCGAACTCTTTTATTGGTATTATATTCAATAAAAATCACAAAAATATTATATTAATATAATATTTTTATTTATTATTTTTTCAGTTATATATGTATTATAATTACACATAACTATCTGGGGTACTTCAAAACAGTGAAAGATCTACCACCGTACAAGTTTGGCGATACCGTTCAAAGGGTTAATGAGCTGGAATTGGACATTCTTCTTTTTAATATCAGTAACAAGGAGCTAGTCTGGATCGTATCATTTAATTTTATTAATATATTATGTAATATATTTTATTTCTTGTTTATTGCATTATTTTTTTGATCATTGCGACACTTTAGATTAACCGCTAGATCGCAATAGTAATAGATTAACTAAAATAAATATATAAATAAATTTAAAAAAATGTTTGCAAACTTTCAATAAAATTTAATATTTCAGGTTTTGAGGCGGGTATGACTGCAGCAAAATAGACGCAGAAAAAGAAGGTAAGAGATTTTTTTTTATGTACGTAAATATATTATTATCTGCACCTTAATATAGTAAAAGATCGATATTTATGGTGATACCACTTAAACGCTATTTTATTTTGATCATTTTGTCTCATTCAATGAACGAATTCTGCAAATTTCGATCATAGTAGATACAGCCGACAAACATTCTATTCAATTATGCTTTTCGAATCTATAAAAGCTTTGAAGATTACCATTAATATATAGAAAAATGAAAATGCCGCTATCAAGCATTGCATGTGAAATAAATGGCAGGTCTTAGTATAGACATAGAGTATATTCGCTGGCGTGTCGAGTCGTATTATTGTCGGCTGTGATTTCGGTAGGACAGTTGGTATTTGTCGTGACGTGTTCCTGTAATGCTCTCTGTACGAATCGTTGATGTCTCTCATTTCGAAAAAGATTCTCTTCCCGTTTGTGACTATGTGTCACATCTTTTAAAATGCTGATTCGAGACAGCTTTGGCAAATCGCAGATAAGAATGATTGTGAGTCTTATGGGTGATTAACGTTCCAGGACGGATATTCTATTTAGCAAGGACATCATTTCAGTGTGTTATAGAGAGGGGGGGGGGGAATTACCCAGTCATTGTTGTTTTTTTAATATTTCGATATTATTAAGATTATTATTATTTCATTTTTCTGACCAAATTCTAGGGCAGATTCAAATGCCCTCACGATCTCCCCCTCTGCCTGTTTAGAATTCATGTCAAAAGCAATAAAATCGTGCCGTCACCGTCGCACTGAATACGCTCGGTTATCTAGGGTTCATATTGAGACTTTTATAATAATTTAAGTTACTTCATTATTCATATTATTTTTATTAAATAAATTTGCATAGCAACAACGAATAGACACATGCTACTAATTAATTAATTGTAATTATTATTAAACACGTGTTGCTCATTAATAAGTGACACTCATTAATACACGTGTATCGTATTAAATATTTAGTATAAATATGGAGCGATTAAAATAAATAAAGGTCATTAACCAGTCGTCACAACGACACACCGTTATATTATTTCTGGAACATCCATGCTCCACTAATTCCTGGCTACCGCCATTACAGCGCCCTCATGAAGGATGGGGTCCAAAATTGGTGACCTCCCGACGTGATCAGAAAAAAAATCAGGACGGCGCAAAATTCATTTAATAATTTTTGAAAGTAAATAATTTTAATGTAGTTTAGAATTAATTAATTTATATTAATACTACAATTTTATGTAAAATAATTTTCAAAATTTTAAATATTTTATTTATATTTAATGATTATACAATTATTTAATGAAATACGTATATTCATTTAATAATTATTAACGTAAGTAATTCATATTAGATATTATACAAGTGAAAATAAAATAAACCAAATTTTAGTCAATAGGAGGGCGTAAAAACAATTATATCCTCTCAGAAGTCAAAAATCCACGTCAAAAGCAATAAAATTGTGTCGGCGCCGTTGCAGTGGGAACGCTCGTTACCAAGCGTTCCCACTGCAACGGCGCCGACACAATTGTATTGCTTTTGACGTGGATTTTTGACTTCTGAGAGGATATAATTGTTTTTACGCCCTCCTATTGACTAAAATTTGGTTTGAATATACTTTGACATAAGCAGAAGAAGAAGTACATACAGATTACTTCTTCTGCTTATTTTTCTCTGAAAGTTTACTTAGCTATTTTGGACTTGACCTAATGAAAATTATAAAACTATATTTGGTTTAGAATTTTCGTTAGGTTAGGTTTTGGTTTGAACAGTAAATATACATTTTGCAACTGGCAAATTGAGTTTCATTGACATTTTAGAGTAGCATATAATTTCACTAGCGCCCATTATAAATATGTATTAACTCTTGAAACTGTATATGTAAATTACTAGTGAAAATATAACTTCACTGAAAAATATACATTCATTCTAACACTTATACATAATATGTAAATAAATAATTATAATAATGTAAATTTATATTTTACATGTATTTTTTTAGCACATGTCATATAAATAATATTTTCACTGGTAAATATATATTTACATACCTTTGAAAATATATTCCAATATGATTTTACTGAAATGACATATTTTAAGAAATATTTTCGGGATCGGTTCGAGACTGTTTTTTTTAGATTTTCTTTGTGGGATAACCCGAGAACTGGCTTAGAATTAGGGACGACATTTCAGCTTTTTCCTGGGTAGAGGGGGGGGGACAAAAGTTGGCCAGTCAGTGCTTTTTTTAATATAAAGATTTCACTTAAATTAATAATATTTCATTAAATGACATGCATTTTTATGATCAAATTCAAGGGGGAGCAAATGCCTTCATCTGTTCCTTCCCCCCAAATGTCATAACTGGTTTTTCTCTGAGTGATATTTTAGCTCTTAGTTTAAAATCATTTGGTAAATCATCTTCAGTTGATACATATCTAATAAATAAAGTCAACTGAAAAGCTTAAAAAAAAGTTTACTGAAAATTATAAATCTCCAGGATTTTTCACGTCAGTTATAATACGTCCTTAATTTTATTCACTATGAATGTCCATACTGATTGATATGAGAATGTAAGAATGGATCGAATTTTGCTGCTAGTTCTAAAAAACCAAGATAAATGCCGTTATTTATTATAATTCATCTCGGCTGGAGCCTATAGGTAAATCTGGCAAAACTTAGTTTATGAGTCATTTTTGCTTAATCAAACTGAATTATTTGCTTATGCATAAAATGTAGAGCGATATAATCAGTTAAATTGATATGAACACAAACACGTTGCAGTGACGTTTTAATATTTATTAAATAAATTAGAGGCATAGGTAAAAACTTTGTCCCTTTGGTCAGATTTTCGCCTTGAAGCTTAACGTTATATAAGAGAGTAGTCCTCCGGCAACACAATCGAGTCTTTGTTGTCCGAAAAACAATAAATGTTAATTCAAGAGTATGTACAAATCGAAAAAAAGATTCGAGAACAGAAGGATCTCATTGTGATTTGTTTTCGGCGAGCCTCGAAATGGTCCGTGAAAACAGACCGAGACCCTCCGATGATGACGTTGGAAAAAAATTGAAAAAAACCACACAAACATGAAAAAAAACTTTAATGAAATAAGGAACCCTTTGGGAGCTGGTCCGCCTCTCGGCTGCTTCTTTTGCCGCCCTTCGCCCCGGGCCGCCCGTGAAAAATTACTTCCTATGATAAATGAAGGGACCTCTTCTTCTCTGACCACCGCTCGAGATCTCTTGACCCACGCCGGGATCGGACGTTTTGATTCTTTTTAAACAATAAAAAATGGATACAAATTTAGAAACGAGGATGAGGCGCAAAAAATGAATGATTTCCCAGTATACTTTTTGGGTTTATGTGAATATAATTAAACGTGTCTTTAAATATAAATATTAAAGGAATAAGTTTATGAATAATAACTATATTGCAATATAAAGCTCCCAGTATTGACATATAATATATCTGTGTATTATAACAATGCAACATAAAAGCTAAGAATTTTAACCATTACGAGCAATTTATCTAGAAAATATATTATAATATAACATTAGCAATACTGTTTTATAATAACTTTATTTATATATAAAAGTACATTTAATTCAGTTGTATGTTTTTAATATTTGGCTAAAAAATAAATAATGATGACAATGATTTATTATCATTATATGTTATGTTCGTTGAAAGCAATATCATTTTTCTAAGGACCTAGATGGTTTTATCACAATTTTGTACGTGAAAATTAATTTACGCAATTTTCACTTAATCAAAATCAAGATTAACACTGTTCTTAAATTTTAAGTATCAAGTTCCAAAGTGAAACAAAGAACAAAGAGTATATGTTTATATGATGTTAGATACATAATGAATCACAGTATATATAGATAGTGTAATTGCAATGAAAAAAAATGTTTTTCGTCATAATTGCTCTATATCAATGATTCAATCGTAACATGCAAATGTCAAAGTAGGTATACTGGTACATTACTCCTATTATGGAACACGCAATTTATACACGCACATAATAACATTTACTTTTATTTTATATATTTAGTTACTTTATTCTAAAAAAATGATCTTAAATAATATGTTTATGTATCTCATATTTACCATTGAATTTAAAGATGGATCATTAATTCGAGATACAATGTCGATAGTAGTATTTTAACTAAACCATGACCGGTAAGCCACGGGGCAGAGCTTTCATTATAAATGACCCTTGTCCGCCAAAGTGGTCAAGATGTGAACAAAGAGTTCACACAACTCTGCCACCGTCATCTTCTGTGTATAAAACATAAAGCATCTTTGTCATCTTAGCACATGCACCGCCCATTAAGATCATAACATAAATAAATAAATAAATATTAAATGGATATGTAAATTTTTTTTTAAAATAAAAATGTGTAGCTATAATATATATTTGTTACAGTAATAGTGAAACTGCATTAAAAGCTCAAAAGCTCATTTTTTTTATAAAAGCAGTTCTTAAAAAAAATAAGTTGCTCTTAATGAATTATGGTATATTGAATCTGCTGTCATTTTTTAATGATACATTAGCAATAAGTAATGAGATAATAATAAGCATACAACTAAAATAAATGTGTATAGTATATTTTTAATATATATATAATAAATTTTTCAGATAATCGTTTAGTCAATTTTTCGTAACGTTTAAAAATTTTACAATATTTATTTTGCTTTTATATTTCATTACTATACTGCCTAGATATATGTTGACATCAAAAAAATTAGTATTGTCATATAAACAAGTAATAAACAGTGCTTTTTTGTAAGAAAAAAAATGTTGAAACTCACATCTTGGTATTTTTTTAATAAGAAAACTATGTATTCAGTTCTAAATATGAATTTAATTTATTGTATTTAATGCAAATGGTCTTGTTCAATTCTTCTTGACTTCATTCCTTGCTGTTAGTTTGGCTCAATGTTGTTCTCTGAGTAACTACAGATCAACATACTTTGAAGGATCATAAAATCAAAAAGGGGATTCGATAAATTTATAGCACAAAAGTGTGTTAGTCTTCAATAAAGCTATTATTACTAATCTGCGAAAACTTGCGTTCACATTCATTTAAAAAAATGGAAATGGTATTCAGAGTCTGTATCTAATGTAATAGTTTTTTTCGAGAATGTATTCTTTCATTTAGTTACTGTCTAATTAACGACTTTATAATATCCACAAAGTCAGTTGAGTATTAACATTTTCAAGCCAATGTTTTTTTATTTAACTCATCGTTTTATCTATCAAACAATCATTTTTGGATTGATTCTTTTAATTTTATATAAAACGTACTTAGGTTATTGGGAGGATCATTAGCGTATATTAAGTACAGCAGCAACAATGAATTTACATTATTCTCTCTTCATGAACATAAATTAATATTTCTATTTATCTATTTGACTTGTACAGGTCCATATTCCGATAATGTAGGTCCAAACTTAATGTTGATAATCCTTGAAGAGCGTCACATATTAATCTTAGGACCAACAATAAAAATTCTGTTTATTTCTAAAGTTTCCTTGACAGTATCATCTACAGATTATTTAAGTATGTGTTTAGCATAATTCTTAACTATTTTAATTGAAGGAAAACATTTTGACAGATTTTTTAAATCACAGCAGTGCTGTCGCATGCCAGAGATACCAAATATTTTTTTAGTAATCTTCTGGCATCCTATAACAGTAAAGAATTAAATACTCCTTCTGCCGTTACCTTTCAAAGTTCTAACAACATTAACAATGTTAATACACGCATTTGTAGAATGAAGATTACTACCCAATTTCAATTTAGTTCAGTTCTTGCAGATTAATTTCAGTTTCAATATTATGGAATGATTGATTATCCTTTGCTACGTAATATGCAGTTATTATTTTTTCGTGTAATAAAGACGTTAAAAAAACATATCCAAGAGTCATTTTTTTTGCTTAACGCTGATTTATGTGTAGCAGATTTTTTTTTGAAGTGAGCTGTTGATTCATTCCCATTTTTGTTTTAACTTTTCAACGTTTCAGGTTCATGTGAACCAAACATATAAATTTTATTAGTAATTTGTAAAAATCTGTTGTATCATAAATAAACCCTACAATCATAAATACTATGAGCTAATTAGTTTATTACCTAAATATGTTATCTCGCCTTAAAAACGGGGCCCGGAAAATTTATCGGCCGCAATTCACCGACAGCAAATTATCGCTAGCAATTAATCGCAACCAGTTGTCAGTGACCGCCGCGTCAATTGATCGTATAAACAATTTATAGTTTACAAATGATCGCTAGCATATTTTATCGCCAGGGAATATACACAATTTATATACATTTATTGGTCATTTTAAATTGAAAATAAGGTTTTTATATAGGTGTTATTTTTACCACGCAGTGAATAATTACTGATATTGATCGATGAAATTATAATGTAGTTGTTTAATCGATGACTTAAGCTCCACTTTTGGATAAAAATGACTTAGCATTGTAATCTTGTAATAATTATGCTCAAAAAGTCTCCAAAATCTCTAATTAAACAATACACTTCAGATATTGTTTTTTTCCCCATTTTCAAGTTGTCTATTTAGTTTTTATTTCTTTGCTCTTTGCTAAGCACAAAAATGCAGAGATTAATTGGCCAATTATTATAATCGCTTGTATATTTGACCAGCGTTGTCCACGCATTGAATAAGTAAAATTCGCAATTTGTACATATTTCGAAGGTTGTTAATGCAAGATGGTATATAACAATAGTGGTTTTTAGTCTATTGGATGCATTGTCTATTGCATTCACAAGATTAGTGGGTTAGTGTGGTATCGCGAGATATTTTTATAATATTTTCTAATATGAAAATAACAGTGTTCTTTAATTGTTGGTATTTAAAGGTTATTATGCATTTTTTAAGCTTAGTATAAAAAGGTGTATTATATATTACTTTTCTAGCTTTGTTTTGAATAACTTGTAATTTATAAAAAAATAGTATTATTGGTGTTATATAATAATATCTTTTTATTAGTTAGTCCTATTGTCGAAACGAGTTGTTAATTTCTTTTCTTACATTCGAAATTATCGTTTAAATAGTTTACCATTAATTATGTAACTGGACGGACTACTCACATATACCCATAATAAAAAAATGAATATTTAGATGAAAGTTTGGTGAGCACACACAAGCCCTCGTTACGACCAGAAAAAATAACATCCAAGTGTTCTTACTATAAACCTATATAACTATAAACCACACAGATTTCCACGTTTGTAAAGGGTCTTATTCTTAAAACTCGTGTTAGTTTACTGTGAGCCAAATAATCATCCATCAAAAAGGAAACAATACAATAGCGTAAAGGATTGGGACCTCAGAAAATATATAACACTCAAGGATTCTCCGGTATATTGAAAGAATATTTATTTGTTGTGAAACGGTCATATATATAATAAATCACCAGATCTACAAGATTCCCGTTGCAGTATACGACCTTGGACAACGCTAATCAAGAAAATGTTGCTTTCTATAGGCGTTTACCTATTTTGCTGTTCTAAGAAACTAGTACATTTATTGGCAGGATGATCGATGCATGATTGTGATTGGTCAGACAGCTTTGCAGCCCTGAATACTTAAGCCTGGATTCTGATGAGGTGAGGGCAGTCACAAGCAGTCACTCGCAGATACTCAAAGGACTAGCAGATTCACGTTGCCCACCGATGGACGCAAAGATATGACATGAATCTTCCGAACACGATCATCGCAGCAAGAGGAACTGCCTCCAAACACGAACCTCTTACGGACATCATCCCTGCGCCAGCTTCTCCACCACCGTTCGGAGAAAACATATCGCCATTTATCGCCTGTCACAATTATAATATAATCTAATAAAAATAGATTCACCTGCGTCTCACTGGCTACGGCTTCTTTAAAATACATTTTTGGCTCCAGGAGCGTGCCAAATAGAGTAGATTACTTCTTTGGACTAAATGTTTGAGATACGCGCTTGGTCACAACTAAAATCGAGATTTAACATATAAAATGATTGTTTAGAAGAGCACTACATTTGGCATTCCACTTCTGGCGGTGATTCATCCAAAATTTACAGCGACAGAAGATTTAGTTTCAAGAGTCGTATTAATTCAAAACCCCAAGGCCCAAAAGAAGCATTGACAGGTTAATAAATATTATTTTTTATCAGAGTTTAGTTTATTTTAAATGGTTTGAGATCAAGTGATCGGTGTAAATGAGGCTTAATGAAATGTTAACGAAGTGCTTTATGAGTAGGCAACGTTCGGGGTGCACGGGCGTAATGATACGTTGTTTGGTTCGTCGGTTCGAAGCCCGCGGCCTCTGGAGCCCACCTGCAATTATTGCGTTCGGACTGAGCTGCCAATAATTAGATGCTCCACTATGCTCAAGGCGGAAATTGGTCGGAAACATTTTCTTATATAAATAAATATTACATAATAATATTTTTAATTACTGTTAAATGTCTACATTATAAAATGAGAATCTTTGGCAAAAGTTGATATGGATTACATCAACCTAGATTTAAAAATCGAAGGAATTTGACACAAACTTTGAGACCGTGGAATGACGCAGACGAAAACCGTGTTGTCTATTAAAGCCTGTCGACAGTGATACATATATTTGTAATGAAACGGAGACCCAGAATTATTTAGTAAGAATATATACGTGACAGAATACAAAGAAGATGTGAGTAGATAAGACAGAAAAAAGAAGAGTAGTCCATTTCTCGCTCATAAACCATCAGTTTGCCTCCCCATATTGATTCGTACTACCGAAAGTAGCTCGGAAAGCAATCAAACACGCATAGGTGGCGATCTTCTTATTCAGGTGGAGAAGTGAAGAAGAAGATGACCCGCGGCGGGGGCTGATCCGACGGCCAGCAAGAGCAGCCCCCGTAAACACCGGTAGCCCCAAAACACCCACCTGACAAACAAACATACAATCAGGCCCGGAGATACGTTTCGACGCTAATGCCCCGATCATTTTCCAATCTGGATGTCATTAATTAAACACTTTGGACCCGTTGAATTAAGTCGTTTGATCTCTTATGATACTGCCATTATGTGGAGAATCTATAATTATGGCGCATCGAGAAGTATCATAAGAATGAAGCGACAAGGAAATTTGTCTCAATTTATGATGATGAAAAATATAATTTTGAAGTAGTTGACGATCGGATTTGTGTCATAAAAATCAGCAAAATATAATTTTTAATACAGTATTGACTTTTATAATCAGCTCTTTGTTTAATTATCCGTCGCCATAAAAAAGATAAATTATTCAACGATTGATTATTTATGCGAATTTAATTTATTAGCTCGCAAATGTGCTATTGTTGCATATTAAATATGTTTATTAACAATGACGGTCGAAAAGAACAAGAGGAGTAGAAAACTTTGCATTTAAAGAACCTAAACTGGTATTTCGTTTAGTGGTTCGTAAATCACTTTGGCGAAGTGGTTTTAACAGACACTTTAGTGGAGAAAAGTTGCTCTGAGCGCTTGGTTCTTACTGAAAGGCACATTCCTAGAAGCGTCTCTTTTCAGACTTATTTATTTTGATGGGCGATCTTAAAATATTATTATATATTATATGTATTTCAGGAGAGTTGGGATCCGTTTTTATCAATGTACTATTGACCAATTTTAAGCAGTTTTCGTTAATCTAAAAAGTCATAAGAAGTCACTATGTTATCTTTTGAAATATATTATAATTAATAATATAATATATGTTACAATCATCTATATGTAATTAAATGTATAGAACCTTTAAAAAAATATAATTTTCTGTATTTCTTAATTATTAAAAGTTGCATAAAAAAATATTTTGTACTTGGTAAAACATATTTTATTTAGAATATGTTCTTTCACATATTTATTAAAAATAGTAATTAAACTTAATATAATAATGTAGCAAATCAAGTTTGAAAGCTTAAAAATTAGGCTAGTGAATATATAATACATATGTTTTTAAATTAGTTAACCTTTATAGACTTATATTTTTTTGATAGGCTGTCGTAAAATATTTAAGCAATATTATGTATTAGATGTTTACTAAAAAAAGTTAAGTTTCTATATTTATATTTAACTGCAGTGTTTTTAACGTACATTGAAACTAATTTTATGTATTTTTTTTAATCTAAAAAGTAATGAGAAATTACTATACTAACTTATGAAATATATTATACGTAATAATATAATATATGTTACAATAATATCTATGTAATTTAAAATTAAACTTTCACATTTCTATTATTATTTACATCAAGGGCTTAAATTTATTTGATTCAACACTATTTTTATTAATTTATACATATAATAATTTTCTAAAGCATTTAAATATGCATTTATAGCATATTAGAGTGTTTACTTTTTACTGTATAATTTTTAATGTTGAAAATATTATAATAAATTAAATTTATATGTAGCAAATTGTAATTATGTGATAGTTGCTTTAGAACAATGTTAGTGAATATATACTAAATATGTTTTTAAATCAGTAAACTTTTCAGACTAATTTATTGTAATAGGCGATGGTAAAACATTTAACAGTATTATATATTAAATATATTCCATAAGAGTTAAGTTACTATATAAATATTTAATTGAAGTTTTTTCAACGAATTATTGACACTTATTTTAAGTAGTTTTCTTTAATCTAAAAAGTGATAAGAAGTCACAAGGCTAATTATTAAAATTATTTGTAATAATATTATATACATTAAAATAATATTTATTTAGTTGAATATATTAATCCTTCTGAATATTATGATTTTTTGTAATACTAGATCATGAAAAGAATAAAAAAAATATTTTGATACCATATAACTAATTAATTTAAAATTCGTATATACATATACTTTCACATTTTTATTATTAATTAGATTAATGACTTAAATGTATTTTAATCAACGCTATTTTTAATAATTTAGTTTTAGACCCCCAAATATTTAAAATATATTTGTAATATATTATACTATATTTTTTTAAATAAAATGAAACTTCAATATTTTTTTAAATAAAATGAAACTTCAATAAAATGAAACTTCAAAATTTCTTCAATCTAAAAAGTGATAAGAAGTCATTATTCTAACTATTAAAATATATTATACCATTATTATAAAGATTATGATTTTCTGTATTACTTGATTATGAAAAGTTTGTATATATATACTTTTACATTTTCATTATTAATCAGATTAAGGGGTTAAATGTTTTTAAATAACAAAATTTCAATTAAATTATTTTTTGTCTTTTAATATTATATTAAATTCTCAATTAAAAAGCATCTAAATATGCGGTTAAAATGTATCATTTACATTTTATTTTTGCAAATATTATAAATAAATAAGTAGTTACTACTTTTAGATGTTGCAAAGCAAAAATATGTGATAATTTAAAGCTTTAAAAAAAAGTTAGTGAATATGAACTAAATATGTTTTTTTAGTTAGTTACTATTTTCAGAATTTTGTTACTTTTTTATATATTAGATATATTCCAGAAGAGTTAAGTTTCTATATCTATATTTAACTGCAGTATTATTGCCGTTATTTTTATTTATTATAAGAAGTGATAAGAAGTCACTTTGCTAATTATTGAAATGTCTAATTTGATAACGAAAGTCACTATACTTCAATTATCTATTACTATTAAAATTTATCTATTACTCACTATTTTTTAAAAATTACATAAATTATGTTTTACTGTATTTTTTTATTAAAAAAAGTGTCATTAAAAATATTTTGACACCATATAACTACATAACTTAAAATAAATAAAAAATAATTGTATTTTGCATTAACAATAAAAAATATCTTTTTCTGAAACTTTTTATAATAAAAAAAATACAGTAAAACATAATTTTTATAAATGAATATCAATTAAACATTTAATCATTTTTATTATTATTTGCAGAGAGAAATAATATTTTTAAGGTTCCAAATATTTGTAATGCATTTCTGTTATTAGTATATTATTTATATTTTAATAAGTGATAAATTTTGCAAAAATTCTTATTAAAAAAATACATACGAAGATAGTTTTATATGTAAGAAATCGAAATTTTGTGATAATAATTAGGTTTAGATTATGGTTTGTGAATAACAAATAAATATATTTTTTAATTATTACATACGATTAAAAATTTTTTTTTTTTTTATTTATGTACTATAACATAATTCTTCAGTTATAGCAAAAATAATAGTCAAATGTGGGCTACTTTTAAATTAAAACTAACTCAATCTTAATTTTTAATATAATCTTAACCCTAAGTTTTGATAATTTAAAACTTAATTGGAATGTTCTTGAATTTTTCAAAAACAAATATGCAGTTAAAATTAGGGCTTAATAATTCATAACATTATTATTTATATAAGCGTATTATTAGATTTAGTTTATGATCGTGTACATTTTTAAGTAATTAGTTCATGGTTAAAAAAATATTTTAATAAACATTTATTAATTAGCTATTTACTTGATCATATTTATTATTTTAATTTAAAACCGAAGCTCAGATAACCTGCGTTTAAATAGGCGTGTTTGTGTGTATTGTACTAAATTTATTTTATGATCGTGTACATTTAAGATATTCATAATTATATTTTAATAAAAATATTGTAATATGGTAAATTTATCGCAAATTTTCCTCCATGAAATAAATTTTAGCTAAGCACATTCTCGGAAAATTCTCAAATAATTCATCCAACGTGGGATAGCGCCGTATAAAATTGATCAAAAACGCTTCTGAGAAACGTTTTAGAACCAGAGATGATTAACGATCTATAATAAAAATCTCCAAACAATGGACACGCCGAACTTCTCACAACATTTTCGATTATTTACCGGCGGCATGAGAAGTTGGTTAAATTGTATACGCATTATAATTGTAATGCGTATGTATTTTTTATCGACTCTTAACTGACATAATATATAAACTATTTTTATTATGTTAAAATAATTCCTAATCAATGTTGAAACAACGGTAGCAAAATTATGTGTTAAATATAAATTGTTGGAATCGGTATAGAGCTTGATTGATTTGGTGTTAATTGTCTGTTCGTCGCTCAATTAAAACTATAATTGATGAAATTTTTTCCATCAGATTGGAAAACGCTAAAGTGGCGTAATTGATGCCTGGAGGTCCATATTTAGGATGACAAGGCGTACGCTAAACGAAATCGAAATTAATTGAAAATTTCGCATTTTAATTGATTTAATCGAAAATTTGCGTGGAGCTTTTCGCGTCGCACTTAATGGAAAATGGTTTCGGATATTTTTACCTTATATACAATATGTTATGCGTAAATGTGAAATTAATTAAGTGTTTAATTTAAGAGTATATTTTATCAGGAACATAATAAAAAATACATTGCATAATAATGTAATAAATATATAAAATATGCTTATTATTTTTACTGATATTATTATTTTTTTAATACAACGAATAAATTATCTGAAATTAAATTAAACTCATAGATGACGAATTGTTTTTTTACTATAAATGCAAAATTAGTAATATTAGTTCATTCTTAGACACAGAGACAAATAGTCAAAGAAGTTATTGTTGCATACATTTACATATTTTTTATTGAAATAAACTAATATCGATTTCATTAAGCGTAAATTTGTTATCTTTATTATTGTCAACTTCACAGTAAAGATTTTTTTTCATTGAAAATTTATCAAAACGATAAAAGCAAAGCTTTATTGAATTTATTATAATATATTAAAATACCACTGTCAATTTAATTGTATTGTGGTATTGAAATAAACTAATATCGATTTTATAAAAATTGTAAGTAAAATGTAAGGAATATATCTTTTTTTTTAAATAAAAATTTCAGGTAAAAAAATACCGTTTCTTCTATCTACAATATTTTTTATAATATTAAATATTTTTTAGAATATATTAAAATGCTTTTTAGGATTACTGGTATTTTGGAAATATATTTAATTTTCATTAAAAATATATTAGTACGATGAGAGCAAAAAAATTTAATCGAAATATATTATATTAAAACACAATTAAGGGTAGTAATATTTTTACCATTTATTTAATTGTTATTGAAATAAACTCGTATCGATTACATTTAATATAAAATTGTATCTAAATAATGGCAAACTTCAGAGTAAGGAATTTATCTAAATCTTCTGTTCTTATCTTAGGGGAAATTTTTATCATTTACTCTATCTACATTATTTTTTTATGATATTAAATATTTCAATTGCTGTTTTCGATGACAATATAATATATTGAGATGATTTTAAGGATTATAACTATTTTGGAAACACGTTTTTTTAGAACGATAAATTTGCATCTGAATAAAATATAATAAAACACCTGTTAATTTAGTTGTATTGTGATGTCTTAATTGAAAGTAATTTTATATTTATTTAATTTATTGTACAAATATGCACATATCGATTAAATTAAATGAAAATTGCAACTAAATAACTGGCAATTTCACATATCGATTAAATCAAATTTTCTAAAATTTTCTTTATCAACAATTTTTTTTTATGTCAATAAATTAGTGTTGTTTTTGATGACAGTAGAATATATAAGGTGTTTTTTTAGGAGTACTGCTAATTTAGATGTATTATATGTTTGATTTTTATTAAAAAATTATTAAAACCATGAGAGCAAAGGAATTATTAACTAAATAATTAATATTAAAACACTTCTCAAATTATTTCTATTGTGATATCATAATTTAAAGTAAAAGTATTTTTGCATTTCTTAAATTCATAGTCGTAATAAACTTATATCAATTGCCTTAAGTGTAAATTTTGTTACTCAATAATTGTTAACCTTACAGTCAGGAAATTATCTGGATTTTCTGTTCTTATTTCAGGTAAAAATTTATCATCGTTGGTATTTTATTGAAAGGGTTTATAACTTACTTGCTTACTTATTCATTGTAAATTTATCAGAACGATACAAGCAAAACTATTTATACCTAACAAATTTATATAAAAACTTTTATTAAAAAATGTTTCTCTTATAAATTAGCTTTTGACTTTTGCTTCTTAAAATATTTCATTCAATAATTTAATATAAAATTAAGTGAGAAATATTTATAGTGACTGTATTCTTTTTCATAAAAATAATACATAAATTCTTATTATTTATATTCCATATATTGTATCTAATATATACATATGTATTATATATTATTAGAAAAACATAGCTTTTTTTAGTAATCGATAATTTTGCTTACAAATAAAAACCATAAATTAATAATTAATATGAAAAATCAATATTGAATTAAATGATCATATTTTGTAAATCGAAAATTTTTTATAATATTTTTGTTATAATTTATATTTATTTATACTAAAGAATATACAATTCTAACTAATTCGTAGCTTAAGAAAACTCATAGGCTCATGACCAATATCAGTTAAAGAAAAATATTAATAAAAAAATACTAGTTTCATATAGTTTGTTATATAGTTATATAGTCATATAGTTATATATATACATATATGAATATATATTTACTAATACTTTTCTGATTATTAATAACAATTTACAGCAGAATCCCTTGACAGCAGGATAATATTTTCTTCGGCACTGTATTAGATATATTTTTTACCCTGTTATTTCTTAGACGCTCTTAATCACGTTTTTCAGGTAGTCGCTTTATTTCCACGAAACGATTTAGAACTGGAGTATTTTGATTGAAAACGAGCTTTTCAGTTAAAAAAATTTGCTTTTCTTTTCTGTTCAATATTAGTTCTTATAGTCTAAGACTAAATTTATTAATTTACCGTTCCTTGTTTTTGTCATACTATAAGATTTATTCACATTTAAATTTTAATGTAAAACGTATCTCCTGAAAAGCCTTATTTCTTGACGAGAGTCTATTGAATTACGACCTATATATTACAAAACGTCTCAAGACACAATGGAGTACACAATTCGACAGAATTTCACTCGAGTTCAAGTTAACGTTTAGGCTTTGACAGCGTTGGTTATACCTCACCTTCGGTATCTTCGTCAAAACTAATTAACGTTTTCCACCGCGGAGGAATTAAAAATTACACACTGCTATAGGCTGGCTGGCTGGCTGGCTTCGGCCATTACTTTTGATGGAGCTACGTGGATGCAAAGCCTCATCAAGCTTCCATAAAAATGAAGAAGGCTAATTATACACGAGAATATATTTTGACAGTAGTAAAAACAAGTTTTTTACTCTCTCGCGCGCGGCCAGAGAAGTAGAAAAAAAACCTCTTTAACGCGGCTATAAATCACTCACCAAAGGTAATATTTAATAGTTGATGCTAAGTGGCGCGAGTGTCAAAGTGTGGGACGCGACTAAGATGCTGCATAATGGATAATGTAATAAGCGTCAGATATTTATATATTTCTTCAGCGAGAGAAATGACACTTGATCATAGCTCGATTGTTGAGAAATGTATATTTTTAGCATTTTTTCATAACATCTTTTTTGCTATTTAAAATGATGATACTTTCTAATAATAATTGACAAGTATCGTAATTTTAAATAATAAAAAAAAAACGACAGTAAAGTTTATAACCCAAGGAGGAATTTCATTTTATGTCCAGCAACTTATATTATGGTTTTTCTGTATAAATATTAAAAAATATTTATAATTATTTAATTTTAAGAACATTACATATAATATAAAAAAAATAATACAATGACAAATATAATTATAGAATAATATACACTACATAAATTCATCATTAGTTTTTAGTCTATAAATTAGTGCTTTTTAGATATCGTCAATTTTTTTTAAGCACTGACTTTGCCAATAATAATTTTAATTGTTTATATTACACTATGATATTATATCTCTTTGAACTGATCATCAATAAGATTAGCGTAGTTTTTACAGCTTCTATTATTTTTTTTTCCATGCATATTTATTTAATATTGCTGAAATTATTTTATTTATGTGGAAAGTTATTTACTAATTTTATTTTATATACTGTTATTTTTTTAAAGCTAATAGTATATACATATATGAATATGCAATTGCTTATAATATACTTTGCTTTAATTAAACTTTAAGCTAATAAGCTATTATTAAAACTATAAAATTTATAGTTTAAATTTATTTAAGCTATAAATTTTATAGTTTGAATAAATTTCTCCTAATACGGATAAATTTATTTAAACTATAAAAAGTATAGATTTTAGTTAAAAATTGACTACATTTAAAATGCTAATAAATTTTTAATCATATATAATTTTACGCTACTAATTTATCTACAGTTTTTTGTTCCTAAAATCTACATGTTTTATTTATTTTATTATATTAAGATTTTTTTGTACAAAAATAGTTGTTACAATAAGTCAGTATTTTTTTATGAAAAATATCGCAGTGATTAAAATATTTTACTGCAATAAATTTTAAAATTGTTGATTTAATAAATCAATAATTGTTTATAATACACAATAAAAAATAAACTTAGAACTCGTTAATAGCACTCTATTAAAACTAGCACAAAAATCACTAAAAATTTAATATTTATGTACTTTTTAATTAATGTACACAATTTTTGTAATTATGTTAAGTTTTAATTAGTAATAAATCTACATTTTGTTGCTAAAAATGACATATTTCAATATTTTAGATAAAAATTGTGGATCTATAAAGAAAAAAATACTTAACAATTGTAGAAAAAATTATTATTTTTATTATATTTTATTATACAAAGTTTTTTTAAATATTATTTATTTTATTATATTATATTAAACTGTTTCTTATTATCTTTGAAAATATTTAATTATCTCAATATTATTTATGGTTATTCGCATATAGTATTGAGATAATTTTTTTAAGACTAATTTTGTATAACATACTATGATATTATTACCCTTTAAAATAAATAATTAAAAAAATTTTAAACTACAAAAATCATAACAAATAAAATCTTAATATACTTCTAACCACAATCTTTAACGTCATATAAAGTTTTACGTAATTAATTTATTGCTGCTCAAATGTACATTATTTATTGATTGATTTTAGAGTTCTTATTATTATAAATTTAAAAAGAGCATTTTTACAAAAAATATTGCTTTTTTGTTATTGTTGCTTTACTTAAAATTTATTTAACTGATATTCGCAACAAATTATTTCATATCATTATTTTCTTTTTATGTATAAAGATTTTTATCAATTATAGTTCACATTTTAAACGGTTTTTATATTTATAAAAATTATTATAATTATTATTAGTTTTATTTTATTTTATATAAAATAAACTATGTAACTATAAATGTATGTTATATAATAATATATATTGTACATATAACATATGCAAAAAAAATCAATGTAATATTCTATACATCATATTTAACACTATTTTGGTAAAATATTATTAATCGATGTTTTTACGGATTTTTTAAAAACATTTTAATTACAATATAAAGCTAAAATTTTTGCTTTTATTGAGTTTAATATTTACTTAACATTAAAAAATCAGTTAAAAGTAAAATTTGCTTATTTTGCTTAAGCTCGTGTCAAAAATATAAGAGCTAGAAAACATATCGACCTTCTTAAATTATCTAATAATACATCTAAAATAAAGGTATATTTAATTTATAGATACAAAAATTCAGTAGTAAATTTTATATATTATATAGAAGTATGATACTAGTAAAATATTATTAATCGATGGTTTTAGGGATTTTTGAACCAAGTTTTAAATATAATATAGAGCATAAATTTTTGCTTTTATTGAGTTTAATATGTACTTAATATTATAGTATATTGCAGTCAATATTAAAAATCAGTTAAAAGTATATTTTCTTTATTTTGCTTAAGCAATAGTGCTAATCACTTCTAAAAATATCTAATAATACATATGAAATAAGCGTATGTTTTAATTTATAGATAAAAAATTCAGTGGTAAATTATATATATCATATATTAGACTATTTTGGTAAAAAATTAATAATCGATGTTTTCAGGGATTTTTGAAAAAAAATTAAATATAATATAGATTTAATATTTACTTAACGTTATAATATATTATAATCAATATTAAAAAATTAGTTCAAAGTAAATTTTGCGTATTTTGCTTAAGAGTTTGAAAACACAACACTGTGACCACTTCTAATAATACGTCTAAAATAAGCTAACATTTATCTTATCTTTGTGGCAAACAACTAATACAGTGCTATTTTAATATGTATGGATTACATTCTTAAATAGTATAAAGTAGAAAGATGTCTGATTGGGTTATTTTAATTTTATATTTATTTATATAAATAAATGATCTTATCTTTGTAACAAAAATAATATGTAGTGTAATTTTACTATTAAAAACTGTTTTTTTAGATAAGATAGAGCAGAAAAACGAGTGGTTTGAGTAAACGATATTTATTTTTTAAATTACTGTTTAGCGATCTTTTATTTTGAGTTTGTGTCTGTTTTTATGGAAAACTGTGATAATTATATCGAAATGTAATATATTTAAATTAAGAAATAACTTTTGAAATATACATTAGTGACCATGGATTTTCAGGAATAAGTTTTTCTATGAATATAAAATAATAAAGGCATAGGAATGTAGAGAAAAGTTTGAGAAAAATAATCAAACAACAGCCAAAACTGTTAAAAGATACAAAAGTGTCTCACGAAACAGAGAAATATGGCAAAGTAGGTTTAAAATAACAGCAAAAATAAAATCTTTGATTTCTAAAAAAATAATGATTCATCCAAAATTTGCATGTAATCAAACTTATAAATTCAGTATAACTGCTTTTTGCGTTTCCAAAATTGTCAAAGTGATAACTTTATCAGTTAATACAGAATATGTTTCCATATTAACTATTATAGCAAAAAATATACTGCTAATACTTGCTACAGCTTCTTCATTATTCTCATTAGTATGTGCATTTTATTTATTGTACTTAAGTGATAATGAATATGAAGAAACGAGTTATGTGTATGCCATTAAGAACAAATATAGTAGAGAAAATGCATTACACAATAGATAAAATTAAGAAAGCTCATTATATGCTTTGATCGCAAATATGTTCCTCAGATTCATTTTGAGAAGCTGCGGCGTCGCTTCGTCTCAAGACCGAACAGCAGCCGCCAACCACACCAGTATCCCTCAAAACACGCAATCAAGTGAAAAATTAAAAATTCAAAACGCAGTTTGTTGTTTATGTTTTTTTTTCTTACCCGTTCATATTTTTTTCGAGTCTCGGTTCCCATGAATGTTTCGGGGCGTGTCCGAAGGCAGGACGGGCCGACCATAACTCATGGGCCAGTGGGTTGGGAGATATCGTATGGGCATGTGGTAGTCAGGTTCGAGTCCCTCCCAGACGAAGAAAGCCCACATTCGAAGATAATTTTGCCGCGCGATCAAAACGCGAGGTCCAGAGGCTCGCAACTTGGGGACAAAGGCAGAGGTAAAAGCCGACCGAAGAAAAAGCTCCAAGAATAATGTTGCCTAAAGAAAAAGCTCTATGGTGTATGCATAAGATGTGTTATTTTATAAAATACAATTGGGCAAAAAAGATTGAGAGCCACTAAAATTATTTACTATTTAAGGCATGCAAACATATTAATTCAATAATCTGCAAAAAATATCATTTCCTACGTGAGATGTAATTTGTTTTATAGTCGCTGTCTTCGACAGAATCAGAAATATTTTAGATGCTTCTGGACCTAAGAAGAGTCTGCTTATAATTTATTTTATTGTGTTGAATGTTCATTTGATATAAACAACTTAAAAAATCAACACCTTTGGTTAACATTATTATGTATGACGTATAACAAAATCCTTAGGAAAGTATCCTTAAAAATAAATATTAGTGTGTGCTATTTTTTTTTCGACATCTTATGCGTTGATAATTTATTATTTTTATATTTAAAATTATTAGAAAATATTGTGTATTTATTAAAATATGACGTCAGCAAGCACTTAGTATATTAAAAAAAGAATATTACTTGTTAAGTGCAGGAATGAGGAAAAATTTTCAGTAATAGTGAAAAATGAAAATTGTATATGTGTATTATATGTACATATATAAAATCATATCAAAGATGATAAACAATTATAGAAAAAGCAATATAAAACAACTTAATTTATGTTTCTTAAAGTGAGACATTTAACCCTTAAATGCATGATTTTTCCAAATTCAAAAAGAAAAATATTTTTATACTAAAATTAAGCTGAAAATTACGTCAAAAATAATTAAAAAATATTTAGGCTTATTTGTGGATTACATTTATAAGAAATTCTTGTTATAAATATTAAATAATATACAAAAAATATTTACAAGTGGAAATTCTTAAAGCAATTTTTCTTCTTATTTCAACATAAGACCACACCACATTTTTCACACATTGTGAAATTCCATTGCATTTCGGCATGTTCTTCTTGGTCAATATGGGCCAGTGTATACAACTACATGTTTTGTTTATTTTATGCAACTATTACAAAAAATAGAAATCAAAAATAAATAAACAATGATAGACTAACCTTTTTGGAGTATATAAATTAATTTTATTTCGTTTTATATCCACTATGAAAATAGTTGTTGAAACTCCCATAAATGTGATACATTTGCACCCAACGATTTTTTTTAAATGGCATTATCACGCGTACAGAAACATCTATCGGAATAATTTGAAAACACAATGGCTCGGCGTTTGTTACACATATGTAACATTATGCAATAGAGTTCCTTTATTGAACGTAGACTGAGTTATAATCGCTTAAATAAATTGTTGCAGATTTAAGGGTTAAAAATCTGTAAAACAATAATTAAAATGTAGAATTTATACCATAAGTTAATACAATATAATTAATTATAAGCATAGATTCTTTAAACAATTGTTTATAAAAATAGAATAAGGATATTTTCAATCCCTTAATAAGGATTTATTTGTTTTGAATTTTTAAAGACATTATATATAATAAAGCATTATGTCAAGCTTAATTATGTTAGTTGAATACATAAAATATATACCCATAACTATAATAGAACTGATTTTGGGTTATTTCTATAAATATCCGTTCATAAAAATAGTAAATCACTCTACTATTTTTAGGTTGTTGAATACAAAAAATATATTGGGGCATTATTTTTAGCGAAGAATATATATCCAATCTTATATAGAAAACTGTATTTACAATAATTTATATATAAGGTAATGAAAAAGCTCACCACTTACATTATTGATAATTATAAAAATAGTACAGAAGGCTATATAAATCACTTGCTTTACAATTTTTTAATTAAGGGTGTTATAGAGTTTGGGGGATTATTTATAGCTCAATAATAGTAGTTAAATGAAAAAAAATATAAATCCTATTTTATATATTAAAAAATCTGCAATCACCAGAATTTTATAAAATGGAGTGAAACACATCACTTATATTATTGCTAATTAAAAATCTATACTTTTATATAAATAAAGTGTGTATCTTTAAAAGAATGCAGATTAATTGAGTTACAAAATCATTTATGATGTTTTTAGAAATACATATTATTTTAATATTTTGCACTCTTTAAATAAAAAATTAATATTCTAAGAGTATATGACTCAAAATAATATTTAATGAACATGGTTGCATCGACCTTTTACTCGGTACGTCAAAATTGGTTAAATATGTAAAAACGCCCCTTTTAAGAATTAGTTCAACTTTAATAAATTGAAAATTTGGCCCTTTAACCAATATTTAACAGAAGAAACGCATTGTATTTATTTTTTATATATACAGCTAATTAGACTGGTAATAACACACCATTGCTGGGGGTGGAGTAACACGAATAATTATTTTTATTGTAACGTTAAAAGCTTCACAGTAGCTATATAAAATATTATTACTTCCATAATGATACCGAAAAATACTATAAAAATATTTAAAGAGACCGTTGAGTGACTACAACAAAATGCAACTTAAAATTAAGCATAGACATACAATATATTTGATAGTAGATCCGATTCTATATTTAAGAAAGTAAATATATTTGGCTTTATAATTTTAAATTATATTTAATTAATTATTTTTAATCCTTTTTCTCTTGCCCTTTAACTTATACAGTTTTTTGTGTTAAATTTGAAAGATTTAGAACTTTTGCTTATAAGCAAAAGTTTCATGCATATTAAAAAGGAACATCATTATTGATTAAGTATTAATTATTAGAAATAGTCAACATTAATTATAAAAAATACTTAACATCAACCTCAATTATTAGAATTGATTATCGATACAAAAACTGGAAGTTGTAGACGATCGATCCGCCCTGCCCACATGCCATTTTTAGACGTTCACCCCGTGACATTTGGCTTCAGGAGTCAGCATCATAGAGGTCTGCTTGAGGAGGCCAGATGCTAAAAATTCCACCGACCGACCGGTGCTGTGGTATCTGATGTACCGCCACGCACATGTAGAGGTAGAGGTACAACAGGCTTCCAACCGAAACCAACAGCCAACTACCTAGGAAGGTAATTTAAAATGCCTGCCTACCAAGCTCGAGCACGGCCCAGTTGCTCGGTAGACTATAATTACAGAGGTGGAGTCCCGGCATCTTCTCATCCTACCAACAACAATGGACACAAATAACGCGCGCGCCTTGCGTATGGTAATTTATTACACACACACTCTCTCTATCTAGGTATATAAATACTAAACAAATGGAATAGCGAATGGAAACGAGTTGCACGACCATTTTGTGTTTGGTAGGAATCGAATGTGATTTCAGCGGTAGATAAGAGGAATGGTCTACTAAAATAAGTATATAAGTATATCGATGCACCGGAGTATTTGGGTATTAGTTTATAACATTAAAATTAAAATAATGTATCTTAAATATTATAAATATTTTTTAATCAAAATAAATTTCTTTATTCTAGAGTACTTAAATTTATAAAGCAGCTTGGTTATTGTAGACCTAACTATGCAAGGTAATTTCAATACTTACGATCACATTTCATTTTTAATGCACTGAATATCATTAGTGAGTTTGGTTATTAAAGTTTTTAATTGCGGTGATCTCATTTTATTTTTTATTTTAATTATTTTAATAATCGATATAAAAATTTTACGCGTTTTACGGTTGTTAAATAATTAATATCGTCGTCGATAATTTTAGTGTCCATTGGGGCATAGTTCTGTCGCCTAACCACTATACAGGACCCGACAATACTCTTGAAACCCTTACAATCAGCATAGAGCTCCAACGGCGATAAATCGCATGATATTGGCGACCATTTGCATTTGTCATTTAATGAAATACTACGAGTCTTAATAAAATCGGAATAATGAAATATGACAAATTTTTGCCCCCCCCCTCCCTCCACCCTCTCCCTTGATAAAATCGAAATGATGTCACTGATTCTAAAACATCTATATTCATTCATTTCAGTGAAATTAAATCAGAATATATTTTCACCGGTAGATATATATTTTTAATAATGAAAATATAATTTATCTAGCTGGTGCCAGTACAATTATAAAATTTCAACTTTAATATATACATTTACGTTCTTATCATTATTTTTCAAATGTGATGTATAAATGTTACATTTTCACTAGTGAAGTTTAAATATATTTCCACCAGCAAATATATATTTCAACTAGTAAGAATATAATTTAACTAATAACCGCTAGAGAAATTATATGTTGCTCTAAAATGTCTATGAAAATGGGATATTTTTATCAGTGTTAGCTAATGGAAAATAATTTAATATGGGCTACTTTTGAATGCACATAGATGAGTAGATTTATTTAAATAAACTATTCTTAAAATAAAAATCTCATCCATTGGTAAAACAATTAAAAAACATGTACTTTTAATAAAAAAAAATATAAAACCATAATGTCATTGTAATGGGCACAGTAGCCGTTAAAAACTAATTACTTCAAAAGAAACAGATTTTTAACATGATTATTGCTACAGAAAAAAACTCTTATTGCACCACAAAAATGGATCATAATTATTTTTAAATACATTATTAATTAATGTTTATTGTAGTAAAGCAAATTCTATAATATAAATGGTTTTAGACCAAAGAGTGTATATAGTTTTTATAATAGTATTTTACTTATATTATATACCATATATTTCATGTAACAACATTTACAGTTTTTTTTAATTAAAGCGTATCAATTAGAGTTTAAATACAAACACTCTTATTGTATAAAATACAACAATAGTATTGTCATGCGATATTTCATTCAAATTAAATTATTTATTATAAATTAATTGTATTTCATTTGAATATAAATAAACAAAAGAAAGCTTTTACTTAAATTATAATAATACAGTTTTATTCCACTGTCTTTTTTATTATTTAATACATCAATAAAATGTGCATAATTTCTGATACATATGATTGTTATCAGTGATTTTTAAATTTAATTTATAAAATATTTTCTCTAAATATTAAACTTATTTTAATCTTAGCTAATGGTACATATTTAACAATATTATTTGATTTAAACAATTTTGAAATAAAATATTTTTTTAACGATTTACATCATAACATTTTTAAATGAAATTATTTTAGTTTTTACGTTTTTTCAGTTAAGTCACTATTTAAAAGTTAGGATTAAATTAATCACTTAATATATATGCTATATTCTCTAAGATTAAGATAAAAATATTTAGTGTTGAATGTCTAATCTTAGAAATAAAATATAAAAGGATGAAGTTTATCAGTTAATAAATTTAATTAAAATATCATCACATATTAATCTTACTTTACTTTATTAATTAATTAATATGCTCTACATTGTCCGATCTAATACGATAAATAAACCAATTTAATATTCTTCGTATTTATGCTATTTTTATATGCGAATTATAAATTTAAATACTTATCGTCGTAAATCATTGGTGTAATAACTGGGCCTAGTGCATAAAATTGTAACAACGAGTAATTTATTTTATGTTGTTTTTTATTCAGAATACACGTGTATGTAAATAGGATACTATTAAATAATTATTTTTGTAATTGAATAATTGGCAATTTTACCACATAATCCGATTGTAGGTGTACTTACAATTTAAGACTTATAAAAATACAATATAATTACTTCTGGGCAATGATATGAACGATTCAGTATTATTATTTTAAACGAGGGGCAATAGAATAGTTTGCAAGAAACTCTAATTGTTATGTGTGATAAATCTTCTTTATATGTTTTTGCCAAATTGTTTCTGTTTATGGCAATGTATAATAGTTATAAATACACAAATGGCTTACCCAAGAAATAATTTCTCTGATGAAAAAAATGCGAGAAAAATCATCAACATTAATACATATCATTTCAGTTTTTTTTAAGCTAAAACACTAGATAGTATAATTTATAGTATTTTACTGTTATTAAATTAATGAATCATTTAAACAAATTTTTTACAATATTGTGTCAACCATTTTTCATGCTTCTACCTAAATATACTGTTGAATTGTAAACTGTGGTACTTTATCTAAAAGTGTATTTGAAAGACACACATTCTATGCTATTTGTAGATAGAATGAGAATGTGCATTCTCAAAGATTACTTGACAACTTTCTCTTACTTTATTACGTCTATTAGTTCAATTATTTCTATAAATAAAAAATCTTAACCTATTCTACAATACTTTAATGAGTATAATTATTTTAAACACCTATTTACTTCGATTCTGTGAACTGATCTATCCACTATTATTACTATGACTATTATGACATCAACATTAATTAAAATATTTAAAAATAATTGAGCAATAATAATAGAAAATGACTGAAGATTATCATTACTGTGCAAGTTTGTATTTAATTTATTTATCATGCAAATACTATTTTAAGCATAGTCAATTATTAAAATAAGTTTAGCATTTGGTTGTCTCAAATTTAGGGACACTTTTTATCCTGACAATTTATATATTAATGCCGAAAATTTCTTTAGATCTACTATAATTAAAATTTTCTTAGTTACTTAATAAAATGATGATAGGTAAAAAATGTAATATTTCAGAATCTAGCGAAAATGCTTTTTATTACTTATCGCATAATAAAAAGCAATAATATTTAGTTGTTATTACAATAAAAAATAGGATTATATTTTTCATATTTATTTAAATATGAAAAATATAATCCTAATATAAATCAAATATATTAACATTGAATTATTTTTAATGATTTTTTTTTAAAAAAAAACATACAAATTGCATGCAAATTTTTAAAATACGTTTTTTATTTAAATATAATTATTGCTACTCACTTATTGCTAATATTTAACCCTTTGAGTAATGAGTCAGTTTATACACATTTCTTAATTTGTTAATAATTTTACGTATTTTTCAATAGTTATTTCTGTTGATATTTATTTATTATTATTTTATTAAATAAATTTATATTTATAGTAAATTATATAAATTATAGCAAAAACAGTACTCAGCATTTTTGTTTTGTATTATTTTTCTAGTTTTTTGTATTAGTGTGTTTTAACATTTTTATAGTATTAAACTTCGTCAATTTATTTGACATATTTATTATATATGATTCAGCTTTTACAGATTTTTTATATCAATACAAAGGCTTTCAATATTTTTCATAAAATTAATATAAAATATTTTTTATGTTAATTTATTTCGTGCTCTTTAGTGTATTGTTATTATTTTCTATATTAACCATTTACATTAATTCAAATTAAAAAATATTATATAATTATAATGTTTTTTTTTATTTAATATTTTTTCAGTTATATATGTAAATATATAACTTTCTGGGGTACCTCAAAACAGTGATAGATCGACCGCCGTACATGTACGGCGATACTTCTCAAAGGGTTTAGTGAAGCATATCCGTTGAATATTTGGGTAAAAATATGCCTGGATGGAGATAAAAATATACAAATAGTAGAAAGAATTTCGTGTAGGTATACAATATCTGCTTTTGTTTTCCTTATCATAAGAAAGGGCCGGTAGATCGCAGCGGCGCGGTCATTTCCCTGTTACAAAACATAATTATTTGGAATTTACCTGAGATAAATCAAATTTATTTAATACTTTTCTGCTGACATGTCGCGTATCATACAAAATACAGCAATTTAAAAATAAATAAAAAATCATTTTCGGTACTACCGGTATTTCATTTTGTAATACCGGTAGTACTGAAAGTCAATTTTTCCCCAATACCAGTATTACCGGTAGCAATCTACCTTCAAATAATTTATCTTTTACTACCGGTATTACAAAATTAAATACCGGTATTACCAAAAATATTTTTTTAAACTGATTATTTTACGATATGCGTGACGTGTCAACATAAAAGGAATACATTTTCCAAATACAATACCGGTATTACCGGTATTGCAATCCCTTCTATTGACCATATGCATTTTTTTTAACGATAATAGTCTTCACTTAAAGCATTTTTTTTGCATGAATTTCTTACTCGTGTCCTCATATTTCATTTTGATTCCATCTCTATTGCTTCAACTTTTGCAGATGCATACATATTTCCATATGTTTTTAATACACTTGTGGTTGATTTTAAAGCGTCTATTGCGGTAATAACTTAGATTGGGCTCAACCAGATTTAAGCAGCGGCTTTCAGAAATGGCCCAAATTAGCAAAAACGACTGGGTGGAGCCACGTCTGTGGACGCGAGTTTCCAAGCATCAAGCATCGCCTAGAGACGCAGCCTCAGCGCTAGCCTAAACCGACGGCAGAGCGCCTGAACGCATCAGACGCACGCAGTCTCTACCCCACGTCGAAGCTATTCATCTTTTGGTGTCAATAGGGCTAAAGTTTTATTTTAAGATTACTTACTATTTTTGAGTTTTAAGATTTTTGTTACTTAACATATTGGGAGCAAAGTGGAATTATGTTGTTCTTTTTATACAGTACTTTGGTCATTTGGAATCATCTGATATTAAGTCTCAGCTATGTGCTTAGTCCAGTAGTGGGTTCGCTAATCGCCGTAAAAGAGAGGAGATAAATCGGAGAGCGAACGGCGAACGACGTCTGGGTGCATTATGAGTCATTAGCGGTCAAAAGTGGCCCTGGCGGTCCGGGTCCGGTCACGGCTCCTAATGCCAGAGCCGCGGCCCGGTTAAACGACCGTAATTTGTGTGAAGGAAGGGACCGGATTATTTAATCGTCGTCTAATCGCTGACAATTTACCAAATGGCCGGCGCGCAGGACCCGATCGATCGACGATTTACGGATCAATACTACAGGGCGCTCAAGAGCTAACTTTTCACCAATAAAAGCAAAATCTGTTACTTCAGATAGAGACAATATGACGATCAAGATCTTGATAAAAAATAAAAAAACACACTCTTGAAACTATCAAGGAAAATAAAAAAAATAATATTTTGATGGATTTTCAGCAAAATGATAAGAGATTGTTTCAAATGTAAAATTATATACTGATTACAGATGAACCATGTGTTTCGTCCTTAATAAGATATAGCGTATAATTATATTTTTTACATTTTTTGTTCACTGAGTCTGGTATCTCACTACTTAATAGTTGTTGATTGTGTTGACATGGTTGTATCGAATTTTTAGCACCTGTCATGATGCAACGTAAGATTTAAAATAAGTAAAATAAAATATTAAAATAACTTTAAAATATTATTTTCATTCAAAGTTCAGTGATTTGCAGAACGCCTTGTGCGAACGATGATCGTTGATTTAGAAAATGACTGTAAAAAGTTTTAGATACACGATCTTCTGCAATTGTGTGTGTTCTATAGTTCTATCTTTTATATATCCTGACACACACATACTCATGAACATTTTTCTTCTATATATTATTGGTATGGACAAAAGGTGAAATTATAATAATTTCGTAAACGGTGAGGTATCGTGGAGCCACTTAACGGCCTTGCCCGCAATTTGTAATGATAGGAGAAACAATTCAACCGCAACACAACACAAAAAACTGCACCTCGTGCCATAACACCGTTAAAAAAAGAAGATTTATACATGTAATGTACTGTATATAAATATTTTTATATTAAATTAATAAATAAAAATGTTTTTGTTTTAAGCAATAAGGAAAATAAAATGTAAGAATGTTGATTTAGCTATGTTTATAATACTATTACAAAAGATGGTTACTGCTCGAGAGGAACATGGAACAGATTGTAAATGATACTCATTTAATTGTAATTTCTTTTAATCCATAAATGTTAAATTTTTAAATAAGCCCATGGACCATTGAGTTTTTCTTCAATGAAACTCTTTTATACCGTTTATTAATGATCAGTAGAAACACGAAGATAAATCTAACATATAAGTTCTCTTCTTAGCAGTAAATAAATTAAATATCTTTACTTTAAGAGAGCTAGAGACATTTACATATTATTTGTATAAAAACACAAGTATATATAAATCAGTAAAAAAATAAAGTCTTTCGGTAAATATTTTTTATGATATGTGAATAAGAAATCTTGAACATTAACGTAAGCTACTTAAAGAAATTTTGAGAAGAAAACATAAATAGGTACTGACGCAGATATACTGTCAATCATTTAAAAAATTAAGCAATTATGATATATTATTAGTCATGCAACTCATACTATTATATATAGTATTATACAAGACTTAACCCTTAATTAATTTGTTAATATAGATATACGTGGGAGTTGGTATGATAATTTTACGTATTTTTCCATAATTATTTATTTATTATTATTACATATTATATTTATAGTAAATTATAAAAAAAAAATGGTGGTCTTAAATATTTTATTGCTTTAATTTATATTACTACTTTTTTGTATTAGTATGTTTTAATCATTTCTTTCAACACTTTTTTAGTATTAAATTTCGTTAATTTTTTTTACATATTTTTTATAATACATTATACGGCTTTTGTGAATTTTTTATATCATTTCAGAAGCTCTCAATATATCTTATACAATTAATATAAAATATTTTTTGTAATGTTTATTTATTTCGTACTCTTTAATTTATCAATATTTTTATATAAATTGTTTATATTGATTCAAATAAAATAAAAATTAAATATATGTAATGCTCTTTATTTATTATTTCTTCAGTTAAATATGTAAATATTATATGTAGCTATCTGAAGTACCTCAAAGCAGTGAAAGATATACCGCCGTACATGTACGGCGATACCGCTCAAAGTGTTAAGAATGATGAAACAGGGATACTAAAGAACTTTAAATGTTGTTTTAAATAAATCAAGATAAAAAAGACAATAAATTCTTAGCAGTAACGTGCTCGTATAACAAAGCAAATTTTTCTATAATAAGTAATGAAAACATATGTTGATTCGTTTTAAGACCCAAAAATATTAATATAAAATAAACGTATATTTTATGAATTATTTATATCAAAATCACTGCTTTCTGATAGTTAATTAAAATATGTATTTTTCGTTAAAATTTAGACTGAAACCTATCCAATGACACCAATGCTTCATTTATTGTCATTCAATAAATTTGTTTCCCACATTTAACAGATATGAAATGATAGATTTATCTAGCCTAACCTAACCTAACCTGCTCTTTTTGAGACGAGATCAAAATTAATCTTGTATTAAAAACACTTGTAAACTAAGTTACTCGCAGTCTGAGGTTTCACTGTATATATAAAACGCTAGTGAGTTATCAAACTTGTTGTTATCACAATTTATCTCGGGAATTTTTTGTTATATTCTTTATATTATCGTGTTTTTTTCTCGTATATCTGAGATGCTGGTCAGAGATGATCTCACGGCTACCTATCGAGTCTCTGGCGGAGAGGTAAGTGATTGTCGGGCTCGGTAAGTGGGAGACCTGTTGTACGTGTTCGCGGACTGGTAATTTCGGTGGTCAGCATAAAATTACACATAATATCTGACGTGGGAAATGTCGATCCCGATAGAAACCTGACTACCAAATGGTCTACGAAAAAAATACTACAACAATTTAAAAATAGCATCTATTGAGGAATTTTATCACTTATAATCGTGATGTTGCAAAAACATATATTATAATAAAAATACACAGTGAGGTTACAATAAAATATTTTATTGTATTAATAATATTAAATATTAATGCTTCAAACCTAAAAGTGCGTAAATAACATTTATATTTATTTATTATAAATAAAAAGACAACGACTTTTATTTATTAGGTATATTTTACTGTACTTTTTAGATAAAAATAAGTAATAATATTAAGTATTTATAATTTGTAAAAAAATATATTTTTTACTCATGGGGAAGCCTATTTTCCATTTAGAAACATCAGTTATAAACAGGTTTAGAAAAAAACTTAAAAGGATAATCTTGTACTTGTATCAAAGTTTTTTATTTACATATAGTGAAAGTAGAAATTGATTTTATTTATCATGTAGTTTATTTTTTAATTTCGTTACATGTTTACAATATAATAATATAGAATCTTAATTAGTATTTTTTCGTTCATATCTATATACTTAAAAATATGTTCTTTTCTATGTTTACATTTTTTTTTATTACACTGTGCATTAATATCGCACTTTTTTTACAAATATATTTTAAATTTAACGATCTTAAAAAATCATAATACTTTAATAAAACCTGTGCCGACAACTGGAACTTATTGGATAGGGACCTGGTAAAAATAATCCGCAGGTTACGGAAGCCATAAAATCAAAACAAGAAAAGAGCAACAAACCAAACAGCTTACCTCTACTAGTTAAATAAAAAAAATGCAGTGAAAATAAAACTAATAAGAATGTGGAAACTAACAAGGGAAGCAAACTAAATAAAACAACGAATTAAAACAAATTCTAAGTGACGTAAATAATCAATCAATACAAGACAATCTAAAAAAATAGCCGTAACTGAAGCAACAACGAAAAAGTCACACAACCAAAAATACATACATCTCTTGTTAACCCTTTGGACGCGTTAATCAAAAATAAATATAATTTTTTTTTTTTTTAAATTCAAATTTTACTTTGGTTCTGTGTTCTGTTCAATGTTCTGATTTTTTAATTTTTATTTATTTAAAATTATATTTTATGTTTATTCAAAAAAAAATTTTTTTCTTAAAAACATTTTTTTTACTGATTTTTGCATAAAGAGATAAAAAAATCAATTGAGCGACTGTAGTCGACTATCGCGTCCAAAAAGTTAAATGAGCAAGAAATAATAAAGAAGTAGCCATTATAACTTCTGATCACTAAACAAAAATTTTAGAGCCATTTTCATTGTCCTGTCTATAAAATGAAGAAGAAAAAATACAGTGACAAACTAAGTTAATTCCATAATAAAAATGATAAAAGCTTTTAGTAATCCCCTGGACATGATTTAATTACAGAAAAGGTGCTAACAAAACTACGAAAAATGTAAAATCATTTTTAATATTTTCCAATATAATGTAACATAGTACAGGTTATTTTTATTTAAAAAAAATTGTTTGCAAAAGAGATTTTTTTGTATAATAAATAAAACTAAGTTTAAAACATCTATGGAAACAAGAAGATTATACTACTACATATAATAGCTACTAAGATGGTACATATTTTAAAATATTCTAGAGAAGATAATCATATGTTTTAAAATAATTTTGTGTTATATTAAAGGTGATTAAAATAAATTTATTTATTTTTAAAGCATCATATGTTAAACTAGCTGCTGGTAACCTCACTGTCGTGAGGTACCGAAGCTAGCGAGTGTGCGAATACCGGACTCTCAACTTTTTGAGTTTTAAATGTTACTTTTGCTTCGTTCTGATTTCTTTAAATATTTTTATATGTTAAATTTGTCCATTTTATTTAAAAAAATTATATTAATTTCTAAAAAATACTCAAAATGAATTTTAAATTTTATTTTTAAGATTTTTTATTGTAAATTATAACGCAAAGTACATATTAAGTTAATTTCAAAATGGCTTTTGATAATAATTATGAGCTAAATAAATTTAATTAAAAAATGCTTAAATGTTTTTGTAGTGTATTTTTAATTAAATAATAAAACGTAATTACTAGTAAAAAGGTAAATGGTAAATATATACTTTTAAATAAATTTGTTGGAAGTATTAAAATTTTATTTTTGAGTCATGATCTACTGTACAAATTATATTATTATTGTTTGATTTTTGCAATGAAGTTTCAAGCAAAAATATATATAAAATTTACATTTAAGATCTGTAAATTTTAATAAAAAACAAATCATATTAATATATTCTTTAAATTGCTCAGAAATAATTTAAAAATATATTTTAAAAAGTTTCAGAATTTAATTAGAATAGTTGTTGATTGTTGGCCAAAAAATCAGCACAATTTGGTATAGTTGATTTGATTATTTATTAATATTTTTTATATTTTATAAAATTGCAAGTAAGCTTTATTTCAGCTGACCAATTATTTTTCCCACTAAATTAAAGATTTGTATATTTTTTTAATGGCAAAGCTTACATTTTTTTAAAT
Organism: Plectrocnemia conspersa; assembly: GCF_051122295.1. NCBI lineage: Eukaryota > Metazoa > Arthropoda > Insecta > Trichoptera > Polycentropodidae > Plectrocnemia > Plectrocnemia conspersa. The sequence goes on from NW_028277175.1 coordinate 28,377,860, forward strand.
ATTAAAAAATAGCTTTTAATGAATTTAATAAATACTATGCAACATAGTTTATTATAATTGATCATAAAAATGATTTTTGTGTATTTCGTGCAAAAATAAATAAATTAAGAAGATTTCATTAGTAGCGATATGCACATATATTTAAATATTTAGAGAAAAACACATAATCTGCTAAAATAAATTTGGACCACGAACTTTGGCAGTTATATTTATATATTCTAGTTATCTTTTTTTAAGTTTTTCTTGATTATTTATTTTTGTAGCATAGAAAATAAAGCATATGGTATAATTATACATATTGTTGAAAACATAGTTTTAAGAAAAAATAATTTTATTACAAAAAGCTCTATACTCCAAATGCCATTATTTTTTTTATTTAAATATTTTTAAATTCAAGTTTAAAAAAAATAGCTTATGATAAGGAATCCGTTTTATGTATAAATTACTATATAATATATTAAATAACATTACAACCCAATTAAATTATCATACCTAATATTCTTTTAAACGTTTTAGTGCATCTGGCATCCGTAATAGAGGCGATCGATGTTACATAAAAGTTTAATTACAACTTAATAAAGCGATCGGGTCACACGTCCGACGGCGGTTAAAAATTACTGAGTTAAAATCATTATAATAAAAATAATAACATAACATAAACACCGAATCTAACCGAACGGTTTCGATGTTAAATGATTAACGGCCTCTGGTGGGCGTTAACTGTTTGCTCTGCGAACCAAAGGTTAAAAGTTCAAAGCTCGTCACGAATGTTTTTACATAAATTCACGTTGCTCACACTGTACGTATCGATGTAAGTAGAATAAAAATTATATGCAGGTAATACGTAATTATATTTTTATTAGTGTGCTTCGTTACGATCAAGGTAAAGGCAATAGATGATACTTTTTGAAGAAGAAAGAACTATTTTATTTATTTTAAAACAAAAAGCTAAATACTAAGCTTTCAGATCTTACTGAAAAAGTGTATAGAATACACAGAAAATTTTACATCATAATGTGATATCATAAATCAGATTCTCTACAGATTGATTTGCGTCGGAAAATCGCGTTTTTTCACCGTTAAATTACACATATCCCGAAGGATTCCGGATATAATAACGGCCACTGGGTAGGTAAGAACCCTATTGTTTTTGGTTATGGCGTTTTTTGTTCAGTTCATAATTTGAACAATTTAATAGGAAATTGCCCATACGTGGCAGCAGACATCCTACCTACCTACCTACCTACCTACCGAACGCCAGTAATTTCACATCTAATTTTTTTACCACGGTAATTTTTTTTCACTCCATACACCGACGGGAAGTCGTAACCAATTATGATTTTGTGTTTCGATAAACTTCGCCGATATTGTTTTTTTTTTTAATAATATAATATAATATACCGGCGCTTTATATTATATTTTTTTCGTCGATAGGCGTAAACGTTTACAGTTATATTTTTAGCGTTGAGTTTATCATTAGTTTTCACGGAGTTTGCGTTTTATAGTATATGTATACATTACGTAAATTATATGGATCAAATTTTGAATAATCAATCTTCATTTAAGATAATAAACAATGCATTCGTTTCTCACACAATTTTGTTACATGCCGTTTTTCAATTTCTCTCTTGGAAGTATTTTATTTTTCATGTTTGTATTTATAAAAAAATATATAGAACGTTGCGAAAGTTTGCGGTGTACCATGTGTGTTTTTATAATAGATTGGTAATGTAAAAAAATGTATTATAATATATCCATATGAAAAAATCTTCTGTTTTTATTTCATACGTGTGCTTGAAAGTAACTGATTATTATTGAATGAGTAATAATTAATAAATTCTAAATAAGGCAAAATAATATTTTTATAGTCAATTGAATTAATTACTAAAAATAGTATATCAATGTAATATAAAACTAAATATAAAGTTTAATTAAGATATTTAATTGTGGTGGCAATCATGGACTACTTTTAAAAACGCCACAATAAAATATATTAATAAAATTAGAAAAAAGCATGTATAAATTTAGCCGTCAATTTTTTATTAGACAAATACGAGTTTTACGTTGTAAATACATTTCTTGAAAATTTAATTAATGGAAATTTTCAGAAGAGCTATTTTTGTGTTTATGAATAAACGTTGTGGGTTATTTATTAATGTGCCACTGTAAAAAATAAGTTCGAATATGATTTATAATAAAATATATTGCGATTTTAAGACTTGCTATATAAGTTATTTTAAATGCGCCACCATAAATTATTGAAAAAAATATAATTAAGTTAATTAAAAAAAAATACTATCAATATTAAATTAAATACAAATAAGACGAAATAAATATATTTTTCGAGAGCTTTCATTATTATTTATAGGTGAGTTTTAAAAGCTCTTTTATTGAATTAAGACATACAAATTTGGGCTACTTGTAAATGCTGCACTGTAAAAAACTATATTTTAGAATATGTCTTAATATAATATTTTGTGTAGCGTAGGAAAATCGAATTAATAATTAGAAAAGCACGAAGTTGATAAAATTAATACGTTTTTCAGTATGTTTTAACTACAGTTTATAGGCAAGTCATAAAATTAGATTTAAATATCTACTTTATAGACATATTTTAAAATATGGTTTTATTACAAAATAGCTTCACAAACTTTAAGTTGAAAATATATTATATTATCAAATATTTAGAAATTATTTAAGGATTTAAAAAAATGCAACAAAAAAGTCAGTGTGCTAAAGGTTGAGCTACGTTCAAATAAGCTGCTATATGCAGTTTAAAAAATATGTAATTAAGTAAAAGTTTAAATATAGACATAAATTAGTATGAATTTGCTAGAATGACATTTTTTTAGAGTTGAAAATAAAATTAATAGGCAATTAATAAAAACTTTTTAAAAATTATTAAATGTAAGCATACTCTTCATAGGCTACTTTTAAATGCACCTCAACCGAATATTATATTTATATTTTAAAATATACGTTACCAAGCTAAATAATTAAAACATCACCTTATGATGGCATTAATAAATTTATGGAAAATTAAATTAAAAATATAATTCAGAATAAATTAAACTATTGTGTAGATTAGAAAAACAAATATTTGTATCCATTTAAAACTATATCAAATAAATACATATTTTGAGAGCTTTAAATATTATTTATAAATGAGTTTTAAAAGCTCTTTTATAAATTTAAAACATTCAATTTGGGCTACTTGTAAATGCTCCACAGTATAAAACTATATTTAAAACATGTTTTATGAGCTATTTTAAAATATGACTTAATATAATATTTTATATAAATATGATGGCATAAATAAATTTATTACAAATTAAATTAAAAATAAAATTAACAGCTTTTAAATGCGATTAGAAAAACTTTTTTATACAATTAAATAAATATATATTTTTATAATTTAAAATATATGTAATGATGAACTTCTTAATAAGCCATTATTAAATATAAACATACTTTTTATGAGCTACTTCTGAATGCGCGACTATATAAAATTATTAATAATCAAGTAAAAGTAGGAGAAACATGAATTTATAAATTAATTTAAAAGTAAGAATATTACGGTATAAATAAATTTAATAAAAATTAAAAACATGTTCTAAGTGCCACTTATAAATGCGTCACTATAGAATATTATATGTAGATTCGAAAAAAATATATAATTAAGAGAGGTATAAAACAAACTCTAAATTAATAATAAGTTAAGCACGTTAGAAATTTTTTTTTTGAGAGTTTAAGATGTAATTTATAAGAAAACTTAGACTCACTATTATTTATTTTCTATGTACAATTTGTGGCCTACTCTTAAATGCACTAATATATAAGCTGGTTAAAAAAATAGCAATTTGATAGAATAGATAAATTTACTATGAATTTTAAACATGCTTTTAGGACTACTTTTAATCGCGCAACGATAGAATACTATACGACGGTGTAAATAAATTTAATAAAAATTCAGAACATGATCTAAGTGCCACTTATAAACGCGTCACTATAAAATATTATATATAGATTCGAAAAACATATATAATTAAAAAAGAGTTAAAAAACAAATTAATTTAATAATTAGTTAAGTACGATAGAAATATTTTTTAGATTTTAAGACATAATTTATTGAAAAATTTAAAACCACTATTATTTATTTATTATATACAATTTGTGGGCTACCTATAAATGCATTGATATATAATTTGGAACTTAAGTAAAAAATAATACCCAAATCAAGTTGAAAAAATATTAATTTATACTTTTTTTCAAGTACAAATATGATTTTTTAATTTTAAACGTGATACTTTTAATAGCGCAGCGATAAAATATTATATGCAGATTAAAGTTAATAATTTAGAGCTGTTTATTTCAATTCTCTCTTAATTTTAATATTTTATGTAGATTAAAAATATACATTCAAGAAAGAGTTTAAATCATCTTAATTATTAATTATTCATATACGAATTTTACGTAAAAATATAATTTATATACATAAACTTCATGGACTGCTTTTAAATGACTAATGTGTAAAATGTAAATTGAAAAAATAATAATACAAAAAAAAAATATCATTGTATAAATAAAATTATTAAAAGTATAAAAATGCTTTAAAGGCTACTTTTAAATGCGCCACTATAAAATATTATATATAGATTAGAATAATTAATTTAGAGCTGTTTATTTTAACTCTTACATAATTAAATTATTATTTGTAGATTAAAAATATATAGTTTAAGTGAAAAAAAAATTAAGTGAACAACGATTATTAATTATTCACATACGAATTCTACTTTAAAAATACATTTTTTTTGTTTAAAATATAATTTACAGATAATTTTTAAACATGTACTTTGAGAACTACTTTTATATACTCTATTGTACAACCTTATTTTAGAAAACTAATAAAAAAATGATGAAAACTTGATGAAAAAATGAAAAAAAAAGTGTTAATGTAAATTTGAAGCATGCTTTATGGGCTACTTTTAAATGCACAAATATTAAATATTATATGTGGATGATAAAACATATATTTTATTATGTAAAAGTTGTATTCTTTTAACCCTTTGAGTAGTGAGTTAATTTATACACATTTGTTAATTTGATAGTATAAGAAGTGAGTTAATTTAACGTATTTTTCTATAATTATTTCCGTTGTTATTTTTTTATATTGCATTTATAGTAAATTATAGATAAAAATCAATATATGTATGTTATAATAATTTATTTTAAATCTTCTTTTATTAAATTTCCAAAATTTTTTTTGTATCAATAAAGAGGCTCTCATTATTTTTAATAAAATTATTATATAATAAATAAAATATTTTTTGGTATGATCAATTATTACATACTATTTAATTTATTAGTATTATTTTTATTATGGAAATTGTTTATATTAAATCAAATTAAAAAAACATTAATTAATATATTGTTTTACGGTACGCCGTACATGTACGGCGGTGCGCCTTTAAAAGGTTAACAATTAATTAAGAAAGTACAGATTGGACAGCATAGAGAGAAATAAATTATGGTAAATTTTTGAAAGCACTATTATTAAACGTAAACATATCCTTTGTAGGCTATTCTTTAAAATAAATTTAATAAAATTTAAAAACATAATTTATGGGTTATTTTTATTAGTGCCACCATTGGATTGCAAAAAATATATTTAATTAAAATACATGTAAAGTTTAACATAATTAGAAGTTATGGTAAACTTTATTTATTGATTAAAAAGGATCACAAGAAGACAATATAGTTCAAACGAATTTTTCGTGTAAGTTCGCTCCTTATTCAATAAAAAAAATTGCGTATGTAAATTGGCAAAGTGTGTTAACGTTTTTGGCGTTATTATCGAATTTGTCCGCTCGTCTCATCGCATATGTATGAGGCGCTTTATGTTTTGCCCTCGTCAACCATTTGCATATAAACGTGTTGTTATTCTTCTTTTAAAATTTGAAAGCTCGCGAGATTCCCTTCCTGAAATTTGATGGAAAAATTAACCTGTCAAGCGCTCGCTACCGTTGACCTTTGACCTTTGAACCAAACCTTATAAGCACTACCTGAAATTATATGCATCGACTATAATATAAGAAAGTACTCTATAAAGAAGAATCTCTAATGTACTCATTATAGATGGCACTATTCCAATCGATTTGAAATAGAAAGCTATTTAATGGGATGCAAATAATAAGAAAAATAGATTATCTTAAATTGAATACTGACCGAGAGTCTAAATACAGTGTTCTTTAGTAGAAAATAAAAGAAAGCTCATTTTAGTTTTTACTAATATTTTCTAAACAGGAACAGAATTACTTCTGCATATAACTCCCTTCTAATTTTTCCATTAATAAATCCTTTACATATGTCCTCAAATATATAATTAGTGTTGAAGCTTACTTTAGCAGCTTTCGTGTATCTAATTTTTCACCTGTCTTTTGGCTCGAATAATTGATTCTTATCTTAATTTTCAAACCATTTATGCACTCGGTCATTATAATTTTCAATCAACCATAATTGCCGATGCATGTTCTCGCCGATTTGTTTTTTCACACGGCGACACAAAAACGAAGAAGGAAAAGTGTCAGTGCGGGGAGGGTTCCAACGATTAACCTAATGACACGTTCTGAGGCATTACACACCAAACCCTTGTGTTTGGGGTCAATTTCCGGCTCTTCCTTAATTCCCGTGAAGGCTGCGTGTGGCAAATTGTGGACAAGACACGTGCCGCTTTTGGAGTTGAACAGTGAAAGTGGACATGGATGATTTGCGAATTGTTTCCGGCGAATAATCGCCACAAAAGCGATTTATCAGTGAGAGAAAAAGCATTTGGAATTTTGCTGATTGTCAAAAAATATATAAAATATTTTGATAAAAAATGTTTCCGAAGGTGTTCGTGCCACGTGTTTAAAAATATGCACACTTTCTCGGAAGATCAAAAGTATTTGAATGACCGACAATTTTTTTGCGATTTTGTATTACTCTAACCGGCCGGTGGACTTATCTTTGTTTTGGTGATTTTCCCTTTCGAAGATTGCATTAATTTGCGTAAAGGTTTACTAATTTTAAAGGGCAATCAAAGATGTTTCAATTGTTCCAAAATCCAATTGATATTCCGATTAACGACGTCCAAGATGATTTTCAATTGCAATTAATCGATCTTCATGCAAAAGATAGCGTAAAGATATTTTTCAAAATTGAAGCAATTACTTTCATTATTGCTAAATTAAATGAGTTCGACTTTTCTAAGTTAAAATCAAGCGCTAGAAAAATAATTTCAATTTTTGAGAGCACATATATATGTGAAAAAACATTTTCCAAATTAAAGTATATAAAATAAAATCAAAAAATTACGCCTAACGGATTCTCATCTAGAAAATTACTTGCAAATTGGCACTACAAAATTAAAACGGAATTTAAAAGAAATAATTTCGTCAAACTTCGCAAATTTAATATCAAATTTTAACATTTTAGTTTGGACAATGTATGTCCACATTATACGATATGTAAAACTAATTGTTTTATTTATTAGAGTACGAAAAACATTACGAAAAGCACTGGTCAAGAGTGTCATCACTATCGTACTTCACTAATGTTTTTGACTATCAAAATGTGATTAATACTGTCAATGAGAAGATGAAAATGAACACTGTGTTCCAATTGAGGAAAGCTTATTTATATTCTTTATTTTTTTATTACATTGACTATCTAATATTTTTTCAAAGTTGAACTCATTTTCTTATTTTTGCTTTATTGAAAAATAAAAATATTTTGCTGTTGATTGTTTGATGACATCAAAATCCAGATCAAAAAAAGCCGAATTAAAATTAAAATTAAATTAAAATCGGAACACTTTAAGCTTTTTTACAGAAAATAATTAGCATAAGTTATTAGATATTTTTTTGAAAATAATTTTAGAACTTAATATTTTAGGTGCCGTGAATTAATAATAGTTGTCATTTTACTCAAAAACATGAAAAATGTATATGTCTGGTTTTGATACTAGGCTTTTGTATTTCTTGATAGATGATTTGGCTTAGTTTATATTTTCGACTTGACATAATACAAGTTTTATAACTATAGTATATAAGAACTTTCTTAGGGTTAGGTTTGGGTTTGAATAGCAAAAACGTTTCGCAATTCTTAAATTGAGTTACATAGATAATTTAGAGCAGCACATAACTTCACTAGCGCCTATCAATTAAATTATATTTTCGCTAGTAAAAATATATATGTATCTAGAGTACGCTCGGGATAAGGATTCCGGTTTGTTATTGTGTGCGTGAACTGTGTGGCTCAAAACAATTTCACTCAGAATATTCAATTTTTTTATTTTAAAAGAAAATATATATTTATTTAACATACATACATCTGAGCTAAGTTGGAAATTTCAACAAACAATTATAAATATATTATATAATCGAAGAAACCAGACATTGATGTCATTAATTAAATATTTGCAAAAGTCAAAATCTTTCACTAGTCAAAAAAATAATGAAGTCTGTAGTTATTCTTCAAAAGCAAAAAGATATAAAATCGGGAAAGAAAAATGGAAAAATAATTAAAATATTTTAATCCACGGGTAAGAGAACGAATAACTTAGTGTATATTTGAAGCCTTGATTACAATTATGGACAGTGGGAATATCTGGGTTAAACCAATATCAACAGAAAATGATTTAAAATAAATTAATAGAGAAGATCGAACTTCTGTGCCACACTGCACTTTAATGACGAATACCAGCGTTGACGAATCAGCGACTGTCCTTAAAAGAGAAAGCGAGACAACGAAGTACACGCTACATCGCTTCTCCCTCTCATATACATGTACACGCACACAATAACAAACCGGCATCATTATCCCGAGCGTACTCTACTCAATATGCATCAATATGTAAAACTGTAAAACTACAGAAAGAAAGAAATTTAATATTAGGAAGGCCTTTATTATTACTTTATTCCTTTTTTAATTAGCTGTAAATATAAATGATATATTCCTGCATTATAATAAATATTTTCCTAATATAAAATAAGCACATATAAATTAATATTCTAACTGGATTCTATTCAATCAATCCGGCCCTTTTCACAAAAAAGTTTGCAATGTCTCTAATTGTGCGTGCTTCCTTAAGCCACTAAAGCCTACAGTTAGTCGTTATCAAATGAAGAAAAATTCATAAGAATTTCTTTATCTTTAAGATGATTCTTAAAGCTATTCAAAACAAAACCATTTTTAAATCTATTGCTTAATCATTTATTAAAAAATCGATCTTACCAAAAAATATTATTATGAACATGATGATATTTTCCTCAAGAATTATATCATAACTTAAATAAATTTCCGGTGTATATTTACACTAATTCTTTGCAGCCGTCGAAATTGGCGTGAAAACGATCGTCGTCGTCGCCACGTGGAAATTAAGATAATTCCGACGATTAGCCAAGATCGGCCCCTAGGGGGGTGAAATGCGGCCCGCGTAATTTCGCGGCCCGCGGCTAAACGGTATTAACAGTGGCAAATTACAAGGCGTTCTTTTCGTGTTCTCTCTCTCTCTCCCCGCAAAGTGTTTAGGTCCCAAATGGGACCATTAGCGCTGGCACCTAAGTCCCTCGCCTAATGCGGCCCCGGGCCACACTCCGAAAGGTCTTGATTTAATTTATGTCGAACTGCCGATCGAATGTCGATAAAGCGTAGTAGCGCAATTTGTATACATTATAGTGTATATAATATAATAATTGTACTTATATGAATAATTTCGGTGTTTTGGTATGAACAAAGGGAGTGTATTCAAACGTTTGCGGTTAATTAAACACAATAATTATTTAATATGTATTTTTAAAGAAATTTATGTTTAATTTTATGGCGTTTCTCAGAACGTACACATGACATAAAAAAATGATTCATTGCCTTGCCAATTTTACGGCCGATGGAAGTCGTTTGAAAAACTAAAACCTCATTTAGAATGAGTTTTGAGGCAGGGCGTTTGAGGTTGTAAACTTGCTACGGAATATGTACAGGTTGTTTTATAAATAATCATTAAAATATATATATTTTATTTAATATAATTTGTTGCTAAAGCTCTATGATATCTCAGACTTATTAGGCGTTTTAGTCAAAAATTAAAAGAATCTCAAAAATATAAAATGAAACATGGCAGAAAAGGTAAATAAAAATAAATATCGGAATAAAAGAAATTTTGTATAAACTTTTGTTTTGACGTTTTAAAAACGGGCTGAAATTATTATTAAATTGCCAAGATCATATTTTTGCAAATATCTCGTATCCTATACGTTACATGTGATTAGATGTTGCACAATACTTATAGAGAATATGATTCTCTACAAGTTTGCTGCAATTCAATTCTTCGTATGATTAACGGTTTTTGAGATACAGGCGGCCCTCGACTTTCGCACATAATTGGTTCCTGAAAATGTGTGCGAATGTTGAATGTACGAAAGTCGAGGCAAGTAAAAAAAAAATTGAAATTGAATGTATTTTAAAATATTTATTTATCAAGTAAATATAAGATGTTTAAGAGGCGTTTAAGAGACACGTTTAAGTGGGGTTTACGGGTGTTTCCTTTGAAAAGTTATCAAGAGTTAACTGTTTTCCATTATTCTTTTTCTTTTCTTCAATGATATAGTTTTAAGATGGTTTAATAATTACTTACATAAAAGAAAACCAAAAGTTAAAATAAATTATGTATATTCTGAAGAGAAATTAGTGTCTTATGGAGTACCACAAGGGTCTAAATTGGGACCATTGTTATTTGTTTTGTATATTAATGATATAGTTAATAACGTAAAAAAATGTAAAATTCATCTATTTGCGGATGACACATTAATGTATGGCATAGGTGATAACATTAAAGAAATTGTAAATAATTTAAATAATGAATTAAGTATATTAGAAATATGGTTAAAGAATAATGTACTTAAATTAAATGAGAATAAAACTAAATGTATGTTTATTAATTATAAAAATGCTTTAGATAATAGTACCAAAATAATAATAAATAACTCTAGTATAGAAATAGTGGATAATATAAAATATTTAGGAGTAATTGTTGATACAAAATTAAATTTTAAAGAACATTGTAATTACATATTAAAAAAAAATAGTAGAAAAATAGGTTTATTATCTAGATTAAGAAATATATTAAGTATAAATACAAAAAAAAAAATTTACAATAGTATAATATTGCCCCATTTTAATTATTGTGCAACAATATTAAATATGTTAAATAAATTAGACAAACAAATGTTGCAAAAATTACAAAATAGGGCAATGAGAGTAATCTTAAATAAAAATAGATTAAATAGTTGTAAAAGTATGATTGATAGATTAGATTGGTTGAATGTTCAAAAAATATTGAGTATGAATGTTTTAATATTTATATATAAGTTAGAAAATAATATGTTACCGGAATATTTTATTATTTAAGTATTTAATAAGAAATAGAGATGTACATAAATATAATACTAGAAATAAAGAAAATTTGAAGATAGATAAGTATAAGAAAACGAGTACGGCTAGGGGAGTTATGTACGGAGGTTTTAATTTATATAATAGTGTTCCAAGAATAATCCGAAAAAGCAAAAATATAACGGGTTTCATAAATGTAATTAAAAAACACCTTCGTACATATAGAAATAAATTTTAATATTAAGTCTTATTAGTGTATATTTTTATTTTCTATTGTATATTTTTTATATATGTTTATATACCTAAAGTTGATTGATGTAAAGATTAGCTATTAAGCTAAATAAATTAATAAATAAATAAAATAAAATATAGTATTTTATAACATGCTATGTTTTTATTGATCGCCCCGCGCACTTGAGATATGCCTTCTCCAGTGGGATCACAATCTTCCATAACATTTAAAAAATTGTCAAGGTGTGTGAAGGCTTCATTCATATTTTTCATTGTTAAAGAGTTTTCCAAAATAAACCTGTCTCATCTACATTAAATATTTGGCTAGAGGAATATTCTTCATCTTCAATAATTTTGGATAATTATGAAATAAATTATTTTGCAGCATCTTTATACGCATCAGCCGATTCTCCAGTAAATTTAATATTATGAAAAGAATACCTCATTTTAAAATTGTAAAACCAACCGTTACTTGCTTGAAAAACGGTGTTAAAATATTTTTTTAATCTATACTTCCAATCTTTGTGTAAACTAAGAGCTTTTGCTTGAATAATTGAAATACTTAAAGGGACATCTTTTTGATGTTGGTTATCGATCGACGATGACAAAGATTTTCTATTTCATCCATGTTTTTTTGGAAACATATCATTAAAGATTGTGGAAATATATCTTTATTTTCCACAACTTTGAACGTATTCTTTAATTATATTTTTATTTTGCAAAAATGAACATATCATAGACCTGTTTGTATCATACGAACGTCCGATTAAAGCAAAAGATTCACCGCTATCAGAACGTTTTTTTTAAATGTGCGAAAGTCGAACGTTCGAAAGTCGAGGGCCGCATGTAAAGCGCGGAGAGCGGGAAGCGCGCATCCGCGCATCAGTACTACTGCGGTAAAAAAAATGCTTTCATATTTTCACGCAAGTGGTTGCTTTCTTTATACCAAATCGACACATTTATACCTTCAAGATATCACTCAATTAAAAGAAACAATGGATAAAAAGACTTTTGAGAACTTTGAAAACGGATTATTCACAGAAAGACGCATTGATAAATTTAATTCTTAATTTGGTCCAATATGAAGACAGAAGGAGTTTCTCGGGGATGAAGTAGGCAAAACAGGGTTTTGAGTAAATGGGTATATGGCATGCATGCCACGAACACTATCTGTGAGGAAAAAAAGATATTTTGTAATATTTCTTTAGGCTTTGCGAAACAACACATCGACTCAAGAGATTCACGACTGAAAAAAAGATACTAAGTTGCTGTAAACTGATACTTTTTCAGAGAATAACCGAAAAAAAAAGTTTGACGATCATCCTAAGGAATATCTACAGTATGAATTAAGTTTATACCTAACAATACTGGCATGCGAAGACTACAAAAGCAAAATTGTATAAAATAATGGAGCCTGTCAATATTGAACTGGATCAGAATAATGTAACATACTTGATTCTGCGTCGCATCGTATGGATCTCCATCTTTCTCAATAAAACTATTTGCAAAAGCATTTTGGTTCAAATATTGTTGTATTCGACGCTCAGACTACAGTAAAAATATAAAAGCAATAGAGGAGCATCTGAACAACAAAAGACCACCGACATCAATGGAGAATATATTTATCTGATGGTTATTTTAATAAGAAGAACGAGCAAGAAATTTTCTGAAAAGAAATTTGGAGACACGCATATTTTGTCACATCTGCGGTATTTAAGAAAGGAAAACTGCAAATTATAAAAATTTTCGAGAAGCACCCGATTTGTACCAATCAGTTGAATTATTTCAACTGGAAAATTGTCCTTCAAATATATTTTTCTTTTTGCAATAAAGCAGAACATGGTATTGAAAATTTGAGGTACACACAATTCATCAAATCAACAGGCTCAACAGACCGGTGCAATTATCATTTCTTCCACCTACAAGTGAAGCAGCTCGTCAGCATATCAATCTGATTTACTTCTAGATCCAAACTTGGTTAGGAAAGGATTTACAACATGAATAATGGAGATGAGTTTTACAGAACAAGATCATGGAGCCGACAATATTATTGCCGGCAGCACCGGACGAACTATTGAATAGAATTTTCTGCAATTGCAAGAAAGGTTGTGGGGCGTAAAAGTTGGGTTACAATGCTTTAAAGTTTGTAGCCAGTACAAGCATGCTTCATCGCTTCGTCAAAACCAGATGGCTTTAATGGAGAAAGTGAACTTGTTCCTGTGGTTCTTGAGTCAAATGTGATGATAATGATGCGGAAATTGAATTTGATGATATTCAGAGGTGGACCGAGTAGCTTCTGATACCATTCAGAAATGTTGTACATCAGTACAACATTAACTAGACCTACCATGTCTAAATAAAAACGCACCTTGCATTTTGCCTCAAATGTGGTGTGGTGTTATTTATTGCTTATAAATTATATTTTTTACTTATAGTGTATTTAAAATCTTTTATTAATTTATTATTTATAAATAATTATAAATTAATAATATTTTTATCATATAATTAACTTTGTAAAGTGTTCTTGGCATCACGGGTACAAGCGAATGCGCACATGGCGCGCTTCCCGCTCTCCACGCTATATTTCGTAAGCAGTTAGGCCGGTTTCACAGGTGCCGGATGGATTCACTCTGCACCGGGCCCATACAACACCACCTCCACTACACAGCGCCAGCCGGTGCCGGGCAAATCCATCCGGCACGTGTGAAACCGGTCTAAATCATATAAAGAAACGAAGTTCACTAAACTTGTATCAATTTTTATTCTCTGCAATTTTTGTTACACATCCAATGAAGACCAATACATAGGAAGCAAGATATTTGCAAAAAAAAAAAAAAAAACGATTTAATGACCTATGACCCGTCTGTCAAAATTTATATTTTTCATTCCGAGGTTAAATCCTTTTTTGACTGATCTATAACGCTTATCCAAATTTGGAAAACAAATAAGAAAAAAGATTTCCTACCTTTCATTATTACAGCCAGGTGATAGACACAGGAAAAAACAGAACGACCGGCCTTACAATATAAACCGCAATATATACTGAAATATATATATGAAAAATGTTGATAGCGACGATCAATACATAGTTACATAATATTTTGAAAAACAATGAAATAAACAAATTCTTTTGTTTTTTATTTATTTCAATGCGCATTGTTTTATTCGTTCAGTGTCTATCAAAATTTGAATCGTAACAGAAAAATTGAATTCAAAGATTTGATTTTGAGTAAGACTTGCAGAATCCAGTGAAATCTATCGATTTCATCAGTTTCGGCTACATCTTGCCAGGCTGTCGATCCACGAGTAAGGCTTTCGGATAAGCTGAAAAATCATCAGCCAATAAAAATGAAAAGTGTAGTGAAATATGTGAGAAGAAAATGTCATTCATGTAATAAATATAAACAGTGATATAGTGTAGTGTATAAGTGCAATGATAAAAATAAACGTGACTGTGACAGTGCACGCAGAAAATGGACGCCGAAAAATTTGGTGAGTGCAAATTATATTATATTATAAATAGATATTTTTTATAAATCGTTTATACAAAAATTTATAGATGCACTTAAGCATACATATTATTTAATCATACGTAACTGGTTTCTATCAATTGAAAGCATTTTCAATTTATACAAAATATTAGGACTGAAAAAAACATATTTATTCCTTCATGATTTTATTCCTCAGATTCTTTTGAGTACAATAATATTTTTTTTATTTATTTAGTTTATTTTACAATAAACTAATACGGTGCTATTTTATCCGAATTGTAGCTTTTCCCCCTAGTTTCTTAATCTGTGAATTATCGCAATTTTCCAAATGGTGAGGAAATATCAAAATAATAAATGATATTTTTTGAAAGTTCTTTAATTGTTGTGTTATCTAATTTATATACATATACCGAAACATATTTAATTTTTTTTATTTTGCAATAATACAGAATTTTAGGTTGATAAACTTTGCTAATTGATATTCTATCAACCGCGGATGTTTTGATTTCTTTTGATTGGATTAATTTTATGTTTAGCTAGCCAAATAGTTTTGACCCTGAAATATATTTCCGTTTAAGGAGTGTAACATAAAGTCTTTTTTTTATATGAAATAAATAATTATATTCAAACATTTCATTAAAAAACCACGTGACTCAAATTGGCGACGACTCTTTTTACAAAAAATTGAAGTAAAATATAATTTATTTTATATTTGATATTATGTAGAAATAGTATACTACCATCTCTCATTATCATATAAAGAACAACTTGGTAGTATCTCAGTATTTTTTTAACAAAATAAAACGCATGACGCAGGACTTGTTCTTTCAAGACTCGTACACGAGTCCACGGGCGTTAAGCTGTTATATATGTTTAATATACGGGGAAGGTGTTTTAAAAACTCTAACGTGTCGTTTTTAGTTCTGGAATTAATCCTTAAATAATTAGCTATACACTAGATATCCTATCAAAAGTTGTTGACGAGTACCGCAAAGCTTTAATAGTAGATGCATCGATTTAAAGGCCAAAGGCAGCTTTGTTATGACGTCACAAGCGTTAGGGCAAGCGAGTATCGTAGTATTTAGCTCATTCTAGTGTACCACAGTGATCCAATCTTGGCACTCTTCTTTTTTTGCTCTTTATTAACGACATATATACGGAAATAAATGGATCACTTATTATATGCTGATGACCTGAAAGTGTTTCATAGTATTCGCACATATTCGGATTCACTCCCTTTACAAAATATTTTGAGTTGATGTAAAAGTAGTGTCACATTGCCCAGTGGAATTTTTTTAGAGCTTAGGCGGAAGTGTTTTAGATAGAAATACATTAGTTAATTACTTGGGTATGACTTTCGAGCAAGGATGGAGATTTTCTATGCTCATTACTAAAATTTGCAATAAGGCGTCGAGAATGCTCGACTCCGATATGCGGAGCGCGTGTCACTTCAATAATGTATTGCCGATTCGCGTTCTGTACTGTAAGTTAATTTGTAGCGTTCTCAAATATGGCTCTGTTGTCTGAAATTCAAGTGAAGCGAAGTAATATTTGTTGTTCAAGAGAATTAAAAAAAGTGTATATTTCTACATGGAAGAGTACTTCTCCTATTCGTATTTTTATCGTAGTGCCTTTTTCTATGCACGATGTGATATAATTTATTGAATTTTTGACGAAATGTCTACTCAATAAAGAGCGGTTTCTGACTGCGAGTTTTAGAGTGACCTAGAGAGTAACGATCGCGTCCCTTATTCTTGACCGTTGCGGCCAGGACGTCAGTGCTTGAGAACTCTTGAGAACGCTTCTCTTACACATACCATATGATTTTCAACAAGCTTGTCAAACACAAGGATGTTTTCGGCGATGGCTATAAGGAGCTGAAAAAATTTACGTGTTCATTTTATTATTTTTCTTGTATTTATTTTCAAATGTTTAATTGTATAATGGACATTATGACGCATTGGGAAACAAACTTTTTATCTCCATCTAAATGGTTACTATTAAACGCCTTATTAAATTTAAATGTTGTATCATAACGATAAATGTCAAACCATTACCAATTTAATAGTTGTTAAAGTTACGTATCTAGTTTTTTTTTTTACTTTACCCCTTTACTATTACTGTTCTTAATTTTTAAATTTCATTTATAAACAATATTAGGAATTTAATAGTTTTTATTTTTAGTTTAAACAAATTTATAAAAACATTATTTGTAATTTATTTTATTTATATTAAGAAAGTTTAGTATTAATAATTGATTTACGTAATTGATAAGCCTCACTTTGTTGACGTCACACGCAAGCTGTATGGTCTTGTATAATAGCAGGTCTTAATGCAGTATCTCAAATTTAATGAAAATAATAATAAGCAATTAAAGCTTTATATGTCACATAATAATTTAATAGATAAGCTAAAGACGTGCGGACTTTTACGCATTACTCAAAATCAGGAACTATTCTTGGGTCTTATTATGAATAGACATTCTTGTAATTTTTTTTTCTCGAGAAATGACAATTTTCATTTTTTATTTCTTAATTTTAGCAAGAATTTTAGAGAACTTTATTTATTTAAGAAAATGTATGTGATTATACTAATTTAGTATATTACAAAATATATTTTTATATCATTTATGAACAGAGAGCAAAGTTCAATAGGATGATGATTTGTTATAATATATGAAAATAATTGAAGGACCTGTTTCATAGAAACTGTCAAAAAAAGTTGTTGCTACTTTAAATTAGATATATTTAGAACAAGTTAAGATAAAAATCGTTTTTGATTATTAAAATACAAAATTCAAGTTCGCGGTAAAACAGATTTAATGGCGTAAATCTCACATACATTTTTGAAATCTGCCGATTCCCACGCGGAGTGTTATTTATTATCTGATTATTATTGTGATATTTAGATTTGCAAAGCATAGAATAGCTCGATTAGAGTAGTTAGGAAAATCGTATACAATTTCTTGCTATTTAAATACTTTAAAAGCCCCCAATAAAGTTTGCATGTTTTCAAGCATCTAGCATGGAACAACCCATTTTTATGCAATGCTATAAAAAATAACGCAAAGAGTAGAAGATCTCTGTTGGACATTTGAGAAACCCTCGACGGGGTAACGCTATCTTCGCTTTTTTTAAATGCTCACTTTCTTTGAGGGTCAGTACTCAAGATCTATTATTATTATAACGGAATCGTCTATTACTTATTCTCTCAATAAAGAGTATTATTTTAAAGTTTTACGCCGTTTGCGTAAGTTGATCTGAAATAAGTGGTCAAAGAGCAACTCTTGATTTTTCAATATGATTATACACCAGCCTCACTGAATTTTAGGGTAAAAACGACATCGTCGTGATGTCGGCATAAATGTTTTCTGTTCCTACATATATAATAACATTTAAAGAACAACATTTTGTTACCGTAAATAAGATAAAAACAACAGCTGTTAGAGTAAGCTTAAGTTAGCTGAAGACTGATTTTTTTTCTGGATTGGAAGAAACTCTACTTCAAGATCTTAATGATTGAATTTTTCAATGATCCTTTCATCGCTCTTATAGAGCGTCACAGGCCATTTCTCGCCGCCATTGTTCTCGAATTCGGTTGATTAATCAATCCTTGGGCGATAAAGCACCGGTGCGCGTCCGTGACAAGGTATCATTACGCAAGTGCTACCGTCAGCCTCCTACGATCTTGGCTTTCTTATTTGCATAATTTCTTGATAGCAGCGTCCTTGCTACCGTCGTACCCCTTCATTAGCGGCCCGAGGCCATCCGACCATCGCCAAGATTTATGGACGCGCTCACCTGTAAAAAAGTAGGCCTTCATGTAAATTTTTATAATGCGATAAGCGGACGATTTAACGCCGGTCACCTGGTTTGAGACTCGAGGCAATTGTTGTTTACCCCAATAAAGCTAGAAGTATCTACCTATGGATGTGCGTAATAGTAGGGTCAGTTTCATGGTGAAGAATTAAAGCTTCAACCCCTTAATAATAAATAATCATTTCTTCAGAACAAGAATCTTGAAACGTCCCAATTCAATAATTCCTTGAAATATCAGTGAACGACTCACTAGTCCAAATACATTTTCATCAGTAGATATATGTTTCTGCTCTAAATTATCTGCAAACTGTTCAAACCCAAACCTAACCTTATGAAAGTTCTAAAATTAATCATAGTTTTATAACTTTCATTAGGTCAAGTCCAAAATACAAACTAAGCCAACTCATCTCTAGAAAGGGGGGGGGGGGATGAGCGGAATAATAAGTACAGATAGACATCGCATCCCACATATTGCTCCATAGTTGCATTTCGATATTATACTATGTTTTAAAAATATAATAGCTGTTCTTACCGATATTACTATTAACTTCTTATATAAAAAAGCTTATTACAGTATATTCAAACCGAATTTTGGTCAATAGGAGAGCGCAAAAACAATTATCACTTCTCAGAAGGCAAAAATTCACGTCAAAAGCAATAAAATCGTGTCGGAGCCGTCGCGGTGGGAACGATCGGTAACGATCGTTCCCACCGCGACGGCGACGGCACGATTTTATTGCTTTTGACGTGGATTTTTGACTTCTGAGAAGGGATAATTGTTTTTTGCGCTCTCCTATTGGACAAAATTCGGTTTAGATGTGCCTCATTTAATTTGTAATATTCTTATAAAAATAAGTGTGAGCGATAGATATTTGAGCGGCGGCAGCGGCACGATTTTATTGCTTTTGACGTGAATTTTTAAAGGTCCGGAAATTATTTTGCGCTCTTTAATTGGTAAAAATTCGGTTTAGGTATTCGTAAGTCCTGAAATTATTAGAAAAATTGCGCCGGTGATGGCAGGATTTTATTGATTTTGACGTGGATTTTTGACTTCTGAGAAGAGATAATTATTTTTTGTTTTGTAATAATATTATAAATGGTTGTAGTATCAGTGCTAGACCATCAAGCACTATTTTCTTGAGTCCGGAAAATTTATCGCCCGCAATTTACCGTCAGCAATTATCGCTTATAAAAAGTCTTAATATGAACACTAGAAAATTGAGCGTTTTTACTCCTTTTAACGCGGATTTTTGTCTTCTGAGAAGTGAAATTAATAGATTAAAACATTTATCGTGACCGTTTCTGTTTTTCGATTTTTATTTTTGTGTGCAGTGTTTTGTAATGAAGTGGTAGTGGTTTTTTAATTGTTTTAACTTATAGTTATGTATTTTAACAGAAGTGACATTTTATATTATTGAAATTATTTTTTCTAAAAATGGAAGGCAGTTTTGAAAAGTAGACAGATTGATATGTGAGGATAAAGAGATAATTTCTTTAATTATATATATTGTAAAATACACACTACATTATCACTTATTTTAATATATGATATTTTTATTTTAAAAACAATTAAATTAGTCGAAATATGATAACCGGGCAAAAGGATAATATCGCAGGTGAAATAAATAAATGATTTTCAATGTTTTAAATTTAATCAACTACTGTATGTATTAAGTGATGAAATTAGAGAAAAATACTTTATTATAAAAAATGTTAATAATTGTATAATATTTTTCTTTCTGAATATTGCAGTTGAGTCTGAAAATTTATCGATCTTGTACAAATTTGTGTACGATAAAATTAAAATACCCAATAATAATGCATTGTAAAATAGATGTATTCTAAAGTTTATATTTGTAATCATTTTAAATAATATTATTTATGTTGAAAAATGATCTTTCGCTCTTTCCCCCATAAAACAACCGGACACAAATAAGTTTTCTTATTTATGCATTATTTTACGACTTATTGTTAAACATATTTATTTGATGGTTAGTTATTGAAGAATGGATTTGTTGCTGCGTTTTGTAGATCACATAATCATAAACGTTGCAACATAGTCTATAAAGAATAATATTTTAGTATTAAACATTTTTTTAAATTGCAGATGGACTTGTTTCTACATAAATTCACATTCTTTAGGAACATCGATTTAATCAGTCAATAACTACGACTTTTCAATGTTATAGTATTTCTTGACTATATTTTTAAATATCCAATTTTCAAATAATTAATCTATACTACAACTTGAAATGATCACAACATGATGTCTCTCTAAAATGTCTTTGTTGCTACAAAAAAAATGCTAGATGATTAATACTGTATTTAAATATAATAAATACTAATCAAAGCTTAATAATACAAGCTGTATCCGGTGTAACATATAATACATAGCAGACATTCAAGTTTAATAATTAAATAACACCATATTTCTTACTACCGTAATACAGTAGGTGTCATAGATGTTACGAAGAATATTTGGTAAAAGTTAATTTATATTTCTTTATCTATGTAAATAATATACTAATATTTTTTCGGTGGATTTTGGATCAAGCTTTCGATTTTAAGCGAATTAAAATATCACTTTTATTATTAAGATCTCAATTTATTTACTTTCTGAATATCTCTCGTATAGTGAATAAAGCCTATTTAACATAGAATAATAAGCCATATTCACAATATCATGCTATTTTTGTTCATTTATATTTTGATTATTTTGATAATAACTTAAACTTCTAAGGCTTTTATTAAATTAATATCCATATCTCTCAATCATCGAAGGGATTTATTTAGCTGCTCAAATCTGTGTTTTTTTTTTAAGATTCGTTAGATTTTTACGGTGGTTTTATTTCTTATTTAATTTCACTTTTTTCAGTCATTCAACATTATCAACCTTCTTAGTTATATTATATTTTGTTATATGATTAAAGTTTGATAATAACACATGCTAATTATAATTATGAGACTCATCGTTCATGGTCATTCATTGTTCTTTGTTATCAATCAAAACCTTTAGTTTGGTTGATATGGAATATGGATTTAGCAGACTAAAGTCCATTTTTACCTCGGGACCAGATTTTATTCCAGACTACATTCTGAAAGGATGCAAGTCTGGTATTTTACAGCCTCTAAAATTTATATTTAATTTAATTTTGAGATCCTCTTGTTTTCCAGAATTGTGGAAATGTTCAAAAGTCACTCCGATTCATAAAAAGGGTCCCAAATCTCAGATTGACAATTACAGGCCAATAGCTTTGATCTCATCACCTGCAAAATTATTTTGCATAAATACATTTTTAATCATTGCAGGTGTATGCTTCTCGACCAACAACATGGTTTCCGTAAATCTCGATCCACTGTCACTAATCTAATGGTTTTGTCTAACTATGTTTCAAAATCATTGGACTCTGGTGTACAAGTGGACGTCGTATACACAGATTTTGAAAAAGCATTTGATAAAGTTAACCATGCTTTACTTGTAAAAAAGTTATCTAATTTCGGGTTTTCTGAAGATCTCATAAATCTATTCTCAAATTACTTGACCAATAGATATCAATTCGTCAAGTATAATAACTCTTTTTCAGAACGATATAAGACCCCTACTGGAGTACCTCAAAGATCCAATTTGGGTCTATTGTTGTTTTTATTGTTCATTAATGACATAGAAACAGCAATAGAGCATTCAGATTTTTTTATTATATGCAGATGACTTGAAAATTTACAAGAAAATGCATTCGATTTCTGATTCCCTCGACCTACAGGAGGATCTCAACTATATATGAAACTGGGCTTGCTATAACCAATTGCCTTTCAGTGTAAAGAAATGTCACACAATTTCATTTTCAAGGTCGTTAACGCCGGCAAAATATTCATACCATCTAGGCGGATATTTTCCGGAAAGGTTTTCTTCAACTAAGGATTTAGGAGTGACTTTCGAAGAACGTTGGAAATTTAGCCAGCACATTGCAGAGACTCATAGCAAATCCTTAAAAATGCTCGGTTTTATCTTGAGAAATGCGCGTTACTTCAGGAATACTTTAGTATTGCGCACTCTTTATGATACTCTAGTCCGCAGCATACTAGAAACTAGCTCCATCATTTGGATCCCAAGCGTAATGAATCAATGTAATGAATTGAAGCTGGAAAAAGTACAACGTAAATTTCTTCGATATTTATACTTGAAGAAATACGGGTATTATCCGTTCTTGTTTCCCAGTGCTTTTATTTTAGGAGCCCTGGGATACGTTTCTTTGTCGACTCGCAGAAGTGTTTATGTAATTAAACATTTCTGGAAATTGCTCAAGGGCATCGTAGACAATCCTTCAGTCCTCGAGTAGCTTCAAATGTGGGCTCCTGAAGGTGGTTATAGTTCTCGGTCGCGTCCACTATTCTTGCCTGTAAAGACTAGAACTGGAGCACTTGCCAACTCTTCTCTGGCTAAGGCTATTCATCTGCTCAATTCTGTCCATAGAAATATTGACATTTTCTCTTGCACATATGGAGTTTTGGTTCAGTTCGTATGGGACAATGCACACCTGTTGAGGTGATTTTTGTCTGTTATTTTATCTTGTTTTTTATGTTTTTACTTATATACTTTGAGTGTGTGTGTAATTATGCGTATATTAAATTGTATGTATGCATACTATATATTTATATGTATTATGATATATTTATACTTTTGACTATCGTGACGCATTAGGTTTACCTGTCAGGTCACGATGGTTATAATTTTAATAAATAAATAAATAAATATCAATCTTCTCTTATCATAGGGTATTATTTCGTTGCTCAAGTATATTTGTTTCATATTTTAAGTATAAGAGTATTTGCTCATTAAGTTTTCTCATACATCAAGTTGCTGCGACTTAAGTAATTGATTTTTAAGCGAAATAAAATATTGCTTTAATTTTTAAAATACTTGAATATTTACTTTACGAATATCTCGCTTAGTCACATTCACAATTTTACATTGATCAGCTCATATATATTTTGCTGATTGATTAATTTGATAATAAGTTATACCTTTTCAACTTAATTAGTCATATTCACAATTTATATATTTTGCTGATTGATTAATTTGATTATAACTTATACATCTATGCTTATTTGTATTATATTATATTAATAATAATGGTGCATTTCATTGCTCAATTCTATTTATTGATTCATCAGCATTTCTAAAGTGGTTACTAAAAGTTAATTTACTTTATTCAGTCATTCAACTTAAACAAATTTTTATTTGTATATATTTCGTTATTTATTAAGAAGAGCTTGATAATAAATAATAAGAATCTTCTTTGATCGTAGGTTTTAGTTGTTTCTAAAAGTAATTTTACTTAATAATGTATTTAACTGTCTTATGCATAAAGTTTTTACGACTAATGTAATCAAATTGTAATTGAATTAAAATATTATATATTAAAACCTATTCACAATCTCTTGCTTTCTTTTTTTTATATATATATATATATTATTCTATTTGATTAATTTAGTAATACTACTAATGCTAATTTTTATTTTATTAATGTACATCATATGGTTTTAATTCGTCGCTCAAATATTTTCTTAATAATGCATCAGTTTTTGATTGTCAATCACATAAAAAATTTGATTCTATTTTTGAAAGCCTTGCATATTTTTCTTTGGAAGTATAATGATACGCTATATGCTATCTGATGTTTTCTTAGTTAAAATCTATTTTATTTTTTGATTAGAATTAAATAAAAACTCATACTTATATTTATAATATTTAAGCAATAGTTGCTCAAGTAATTTTCTTTTTTTTTTCAACATTTTATAATTATTTTTTCGGTAGTTTATATAATTACTTTTAATTTATTAATTTATTTACTGGTTCATACTTTTTTATTAGTATTAAATATTGAGGCAAAATTATTACAATTTATGCAATAAAAATATTTCTAAAACTCATTCTTAATATATATATTTAGATATATTTGTCATTGTATGGTCTAATTTTGTTGCTCTAAAGAATTTATTTATTTTTTTAATAAATATTCCGTTGTAACCTGAAAGGCGTATGCCCAATACGTTACAACGGGGTAAATCTGTACCAACTAAGTAAGTCAATAAGATATAATTAGTATTTATAAATAAGTAATAATCACCAGACTGAAAAAATCTGGGATTCCATTTTTGTCATGAGGCCCGTAATAATTGTTTTCCCAGGGCCCTGATTAGAGCGCGTAAAGATCTAATTTGAATATAATATAGATATGTAAAATCAATTTATATTATAATTATAATATTAAAAAAATCTTTTAACTTATTTTAAGTTTTTATATTGAACATATTTTGTTACAATATTTTAATATGCATTAAACTCTTTTTTGATATATCAATTTTATCACAATATACATATAAATAGTTTACCATGCTTCCTAAAAAATATTATTTTGACTGGAATTTTTATTTTATATATTTTTTTATTTATAGATAGATATTAGTTTTAAGTTATGAATTAAAAAAAAACAAATATTAAAATAAGAATAAATTTTAGATGCAAATTTCAAATGATTTATTTTATGACACATCATTCTTTATTACATAAAGATTTTTTATATTCATTATAATTGAGATTGTTTAAAAATCAGCATCTTAAACTCCAATACCAACAGTTTATAAATTCAAATTGCTAATAATAACATTTAATACACATGTACGCATTATTATTTATAGTTACTATCAATTTATGACGTTATTGCCCGATAAATCGGAATTGCCTCTTTTTATATCTTTCCGCGAGTCATTACAAGCGAATAGTAACCTCTTTTAGAAATCGTGCATAATAAAGAGAATATTTACGTTGATGAAAACGAATAAAACGATATGACATAAATATAAGAAATATTTCTCACGGCGCCCAACCAACGGCGACCAATAAAACATGCGAGTAGAAAAATGTATTAAAAAATCAGAGAGATTCAATCAATTTATCCGCCAGTCATTACACGCTGAATTATGAATCTATCTTCCTACGGTAGTCTTCGTAGAAGGTGTTTTGATTGTGGGATGTCCATAATTTGTATTATTTTTATAATAATATTTTCACTTAAAATATGTATATCTAGAAAAGAAACATATTATAATTTCAATTAAGAGTCGTTTGACAATTAATATATATTTTAATTAATTAAATTTAGACTATATTCAGAATAATTTCTCAATTAAATATAAACCCAAAAAAGCAATTATCTGCAGGTGTTACACTAATCCAATTAAAATACCCGTTTTTCTTCAAATATAATATAATCAGTCTAATTTTAAACTAACATAACAACGTCGCAGGAAATGGCTTTATAATTCCATAATAACTTTTAAATAAAATATCGATATTTCATGTATCGGCGTAACACGCAAGCTGCGTAATAATAATAAAAAAGTGTCCCAGATTGAGTTGCATATTTGGTCACCCCAGTTCATCAGCATACCCCGCGGCTGGCACCACAAAGAAAATAAATTACGAGACTTCTTCTAGACGTGTAATAGACACTCGGCCGTATTATCATCATACTGTATTGAAATTGCTGTCGGTAAATGTACGTACACACGTTTATGTATGTACGTAGCATATATAAGAGGAGATTGTAGGAGAATGGAGATGAAAAAAAATAGTACCGTTTATAAAAGTCAGCATGTTTCGGTAGCAATTTGTCCGCTATCCTCGGTAGCCGAATCAAGAACGCATTTTGACTCGGAGGCTTTTGTTGATGGTTGTAAAAAATAGAGGTCGAACACCCCTGATTTTTGTATATGTATCGTTAGGTTATGTGTGTGGTAATAGAATTATAATAATAAAAAAATAAAGAAGGCTTGACATATGGGATGGAGGCGATGAAAGACCCACAGAAAGTTTATGGCATGTGGATAAAAATTTATGAAATCTGACGTCGATTATGATAGAATTTCTTTAAAAAAAACATTACTTAAAAACAGTTCTTAAATCAATAAGAACGAGTTCTATTTACCATTTTGAAAATTTAGAAAATTTGAGAACATACTTATATATATATGTAAAGCTTTTTTATTCAAAAGCAAAATCAAAAAAAACATTATTTATTTATATAAAAAAAAATAAACTTTCTCGTTCTTTTTGCAGCAATAGCTTTAATAATATTGTAGAAATTTGTGGAATTTGCTTTTTCACTTTTTATAGAAATAATTGCCAAAGATCTTAATCGGTTTTGGCTTATCGATGATCGGAGATAACTCTTAAATAATTTTAATTCAACAAATTATGTCAACATAATATGTTATGCAATTAATAAATTTGGATATGCTACAGAAAGATTATTTTCATTAATAAATTTCATAGAATCAATACTTGAACAATCTTCTTGTTTTATCGACCAAAACATATTGATTTGCTTAACCCTTTAAACGCCAGCGATTTTTAAGTGAGTCACTTGTTATTTCTCGTCAATATCTTTTCCTAAAAATAAATATATAATACTTGCTTTAATTATAAATGAAGCTAGTACCTTTAATAATTACAAAATATGTAAATAATTCGGTTATTATTTAAAAAAAAAATTAAGAACGGAATACCATAGTCTGTAACGTCTCAGACTAGTAACTCTAAGGTTGCGGGTTCGAGCCCCGACAGCAGCACTATTTTTTATTTATAAAAATAACTGCCCCTAGCTGCAGTGACATTTATTGATTATAAATTGAATGGCACATAATAATTTATAATTAATAATATAGATGTTCATAATTCCCAGACTCTGTCTGGAGGTTAATATTAATTTGTTAATCAGTTGGTACAGATTTTCCCGTTGTAACGCATTGATTGCAAGATTTATTAATAAAAAAAATAACGAATGACTCACTGGTGAGTCGCTGGCGTTTTAAACAATTCTGTTCAATCAATATCAACTTATAAACGTAAGTGTGAATCTTGACAACATTTAAATAAATATGAATCGATCAAATTAGCAATTTTATTATTATGTTTTTGAGAGTCACAATCTTTTGGGCTAAGACGTCCGCACTTGCCAACTCGCCTATAGCTATGGCCATCCGGCTCCTTAATACGCTGGCATTGCACATTTTAATGTTAGCTATGAGTTCGTATTATTTAATTATGATATTTATTGATTTTTTATTTTGTTTTATTATTTTTTGTGTATTATTCTAATTATGTATTTTTTGTATTAGATAATACAATTATTGTTTTTGACCATCATGCCGCATTGGGATAACCTGTTAGGTTACGATGGTCTTAATTTAATCTTAATAAATAAATAAATATAGAAAATAGTTTAAATATATTTTTAAAAGATGCGGTATCAATTATCTTTAATAAATAGTTTGTCCTAAAAATTGAGGATTCATCTTCTTCAAAGAATTTTCTTTTTTACTCTCTAAATAAAGATTTGAATTTCGCCCTATTTGTTTATCTAATTTATTTCCTTGATAGTAACCCTTTCAGATCTAAATGCTGCAAAGCTATTTATTTACATTCGATGTATAAACGTTAGAGTGAATGTGTATTTTTTGGTAAAGTTATATTTCCACTATTATAGTCCAAATATATTTTCACCAGTAGATATATATTTCTACTAGTGAAAATATAATTCAACTGATATCTATATCTATGAAATTAAATTTGACAGTTGCGAAACGTCCATTTGCTAATCAAACCCAAACCTAACCTAATGAAAGTTCTAAAATTAATTATAGTTTTAGAATTTTTATTAGATCAAGTCCAAAATACAAACTAAGCCAGAAATCGCATCTCACACCTTGTTCCATAATTGCATTTCGATATTACACTTAAAAATATAATAGCGAATATTACTATGGACTTCTAATATAAGAGGACTGATCAAAGTATATTCAAACCGAATTTTGGTCAATATGAGAGCGCAAAAAACAATTATCACTTCTCAGAAGGCAAAAATTCACGTCAAAAGCAATAAAATCGTGTCGGAGCCGTCGCAGTGGGAACGATCGTTACCGATCGTTCCCACTGCGACGGCGACGGCACGATTTTATTGCTTTTGACGTGGATTTTTGACTTCTGAGAAGGGATAATTGTTTTTTGCGCTCTCCTATTGGGCAAAATTCGGTTTAGATATGCCTTATTTAACTTGTAACTTCCATTACGGCGGCAACGGCACGATTTTATTGCTTTTGACGTGCATTTCAAAGGTCCAGAATTTTTTTTTACGCTCTTTAATTGGTGAAAATTCGGTTTAAATGCCTTTTATTTAATTTTCACTTCTTGAAATTCTTAATATTATTAGAAAAACTGCGTCGATTTTATTGATTTTGACGTGGATTTTTGACTTCTGAGAAGGGATAATTATTTTTTGTTTTGTAATAATATTACAAAAGCACGTAGAATCAGTGCTAGACCAATAAGCACTATTTTATTGCTTTTAACGTTTTTTTTGGGGTCCGGAAAATGTATCGCCCGCAATTTACCTTGACTTTAAAACTTTTGTAGCAATAATACAACTTAAAACAATTGAAAATCGAATAATAAAAGCATATATAAACAAAATTTTGACCAAGAGAAGGGTGAAAAAACAATTATCACTTCTCAGAAGTCAAAAATCTACGTCAAAAGCAATAAAATCGTGCCGTCGCCGTCACGTGGATTTTTACCTACTGGAAAAAATTTGGTTTAGCTGTGCTTCATTCGATTCTCACATATTGTAAGTCGTAATATTGTTATAAATAGTCTTTATATGAATGCTAGATATTCAAGCGTTTCCACTGCTGATTTTATTGCTTTTTATGTGGATTCTAAACAGGTACCCCCTTGAATTTGGCATTTAATAAAATAATATGGAAATTTAAAAAAATACCCAGTTTATTTTAATATTTGGATTTTTGCTAACCAGCTTTTTTTTGTCTGAACAATTTTTGACGTTCCTGTTCCTATTGTCAAAATTTATTGCAAATGTTACTCTGTTAATGTTGTGTTGACTTTTTAAGAAAACAATTGCAATTCCAAATTAACGTTAAGTTATTGAGCGTACATTTTGTCTTTCAGTCCTTTTAATTAAAATGTAA
Organism: Plectrocnemia conspersa; assembly: GCF_051122295.1. Classification (NCBI taxonomy): domain Eukaryota; kingdom Metazoa; phylum Arthropoda; class Insecta; order Trichoptera; family Polycentropodidae; genus Plectrocnemia; species Plectrocnemia conspersa. The sequence goes on from NW_028277175.1 coordinate 28,407,870, forward strand.
TTAACTGCTGAACGTTTGTCGATTTTAATAGTGCTTATTTATTTATAGTATTACTTTTGTTCAGCACATTAGCTTATGGTTTTCAAGAGATTATCATTCCATAAGTACCATAGCTAAAATACTACCATTGCTCTATACAGTGATATAAACTGTAATATTTTCCACCAACTGTTTTTTTTCTCGTACACCGAATCGATTTCCCAGCACGCCTATCGCTCTTTTCGCCAATCATCGCGTCAATCTCGCATTTCTCTCCCCGCCCATCCCACAATCCGCAGAAGAGTCACACGATCCCGACAATGGCACCTCTCGCCGCCCAGTCTGGACGGCAGTCCATTGGCGCCCACAAACGCCCGCCCACTCGCACTCCTTATCGAACTGTCCGAAATCGAACCGAGGTGACTCAGCATGATTATGCAGAAAAACAAGAAGAGAAAAGACTCGAGGTGTAATCTCGCTTTTTGGGAGTATCAAAATGTAAATATTCGACAATTTTACGGTGGTGGAGAAGCCCCACTGAGAAGCTTTCGTCGCGGGCGAGACAGACGTCAGCGGCGCTGAGACCTGTGTTAACCGGCCCGTTGTGACGGGAGACAGGGCCGGATTTGGGTGATGGGCTTGTTTGGATTTCGCGAGGCGAAGGACGCAGCGACGAGGGATAACTTGGCATATTTTAGTTTGAAATATGACTAAGAACGGTTGAAATCAGTCTAGCCCTTTGATTAAATATTTTAAATATATATTAAATTTAAAGTATAGGACACTTAGAATTGTTAATCGGTATACATTTATCTCAGTTAAATACTATTAGAATCAACACACCATATGTATTCCGGAACAGCTTGATTTTGCTTACCGCAATATGTTCGAAATATACCTGGCAAGTAAGTTGGAATAAGCAATATTTTGTAGTCGAACTCTTTTATATTTTAGCGTATTCAGTTTAGTCCTTCCATCGCCAAAATGCCTCCTCCAAGGATGTACGGCCCGGGGCCGTCATCCATCTCGCCTTCCCTAGCTACGCCATTGTGCTGAATACAGCATTATTTTACCTTTTTCTAGAAATAACTATTATCATATAAAATAAACAAAAATTCTAAAATTATTTGGGATATTCTTAAAGTAATGGAGCAAACATAAACAACAATCTTATAAAATAAAATGTATCTTACTATACTTTAGAGCAGGGTTTCCCAAACTTTTTCAGCGACGGAACACTTGGCAAATCCGAAAACTTTGGCGGAACACTTAGCTTATTTTTTAGGTTGGGTAATTCATAATAGTATAAATAAAAATAAAAAAATGTTAAAAAAGAAAAATCATTTATTAAATCAACATAAAAATTCAAATAAATAAAACTCCTAATGACTGATGATTTTGGGTTCTTAAATTACATTTTTTTTTATATCAGGCATAATATTTATCAGTTGTATTCTCAGTTTTTGGATTATTTTCTTCTTCGATGATAGATGTATCAGTAGAAGTATTTGGAATTTCTTTCGCCAAATTTACTGTTTTCAACCAAAGATTCATGGGTAGTTTTTGAATAATATGTAAATTCTGTGAAATTTTTTTTTTTCAAAATGGAAAAAAAATCTGTATTGTAAGCAACCAGATTAAATTAATGTACAAGAAAATCGACTCATTTTTATGCAAATTTTATTTAAATCATTTATATTTCCAAAAGTATACACCCAATCCTGTTTTAACGCAATAAATTACAATAGTTTCAAGCTTTTTTATCAGATTTATGAACAATTTTTATGTATTAACAAGACTAACAATTTTTTTAATATACTTCAAATTTTTGTGAAATATCTATTTAGGCTCCGCGGAACACCTATTTTGCATCCGCGGAACACCAGTGTTCCGCGGAACATAGTTTAGGAAACCATGCTTTATAGAATATATTATAAAACTGTAGAAGTAAAACAACATTGCATTGTATTTTTTTTTATTATTTTTTGCAAACATGTTATCTTTAAATCTCACGTCAGCGATTCATCAGGACAACTATAAATCAAATATTTTTCTCTTTAATCTTCCAGTTGATCTCTCCGTAATCAATTAATTGAATAATTTGTTGCAATGTTTCTCAAGTCTTTGTTTGTATTTCCGTCTTACATTTTCCATTTCTTCTTTAGAATAAGAATGTTTGAGACGTTTCACTGAGCATCTAATATCACTCTTAAGATTTTATTTTGGTGCCTATGGATTATTTCTATGTTAGAGTTGCTTGCTAATCCTTAGAAATTAATACTGTAAATTCCAAATTGGCTTGAAGATGGATTTATATACAAACAGCTTAGCTTATTATCTACTAGTAGTTGGGAGGGTTTGCCCATTAGTCAGTAATATCACAGACTGAACCCTAGCTGTTTTCTTTTACTCTAAATATGGGGTTTCCAGGAAAGTAGCAGTAGCTTCTTAAACATTTTTAATAACATATGTAAAAGACTTAGTCTCATGGGTTGTCACCTAGTTTTGGAATAAGAATAACCTGTGCTAAAAAATATATTTATTGTGTTAAAAAATATTTGATTTTTACATTGAAAATGTTTGTAAATATTTTTATATTTTTTCAATAGTTTTTTAATCAACTTACCTGTAATAAAATCATGTCCAGAAGATTTTTTAATGATTAGGTCATATTTAATTTCAAAATTAACCAAACTTATTTTTATTTTCTAGTTGTTGTGGTACTTTCAATAATGACTATTTTTTCTTTTTTATATTCTAAACTAGATGCTGTATATGGTTCGAACATTTCTGTTAGGTGATCAGAATATGCTTTTTTATTATTTCAAGTCCATTTTTTAGTTTTACCGATGGTATATGCATTTGTGGTTGTTTGATTTTTTTTTGCTTTCCATAGAGAATAACTTTTACATTTTTTTAGAATTTTCTTAATGGCGCTAATGATTAGTTTTAACCCTTTCGTTGCTTTATTTAGTTTGGTTCCCTTGTTATTTTACATATTATATTGAGTATTCCTTTCTCTGCAATTTTTTGTATAACTACCTAGCTATCTGGTTTGTTGCTCTCTTTTCTTTGAAAAAACTGCTTAAAAATAAATTAATTTTATTTTAAGGAGAACATACAGTTTTGTGGGATTTTTCTACAAAATCCTTAAAAGGGTTAAGTTTGTTTTTTTGCTTTGTCAAAATAGCTAATTTATTATATTTTTTAAAACTAATTTTTATCTTGAAATCAAAACTTAAAATTTTGTTTTTTTTTCACGGTGATGTCTGGCTTTGTGCATTTTTTCTAGGAATATATTAAAATTAAAATTATTATATTAATATTAACTTGATTTAGAGATAGCCTTTCCCCTGTAAAATTAAACGTGCTAGAAAAATATAATGACTGATGACTGAATTTTTTCCATAAAAAAATATTTTTTTATGGCAAAAATTTTAATAAAATGTAATCAGAGCAACATATTGGTTTAAGCCATAGGAATTTTATGGGCGATGGAGGAGCCATGAAGGGCGATGGGGAAGAGGGCAAAATATTTTTTGTTGAAAAAATAATTTTGTGGGCATAATTTTTATATTAAAATAAATATCTTTTGCATAAAATATAATGTGTTTTAGGATCTCTTAAAAGTAGTCTCTGTAATCGTTATTTCTAAGTACCTATCGATTATGATTTTTAAAATTGTGAGTATTATTTTTATACATATCAATTCTTATTTTTATGAGTAGTAATTATTTAATATAAATATCAAATAATATTAAAAATAGCATTTTTTTTATTATATAAATAGCACTGTTTAGCTAGATATAATTATTTAAGTAGATTTTTTCTTTCTTTGCTATTAGTCAATCATTTTAGGGAAATTCTTGTGTGTTGAAAAAATTGTGCATTTTTCTGTTTCATTTTACTACTTTTGATTCTAAGTTGTTTTATTTTTAAACTTCCTATTCTATATTCTAAAATTACACAAGCTACATTAATATTTTAGATACATTTAAAATATATATATGGGTATTGCTACGTTTATAATTTATTATTAAATAAAATAGAAATAGAGCTTCCTAAAGATGGTGGATGAAAAATTCTATCGTTGAAAAGTGAGCCATGAGTCAATTAAGTTTGAAAATCTATTGTTCAAACCAAGATTTAAACAATAATTACAGAAATAGATTATATACATTAATTTAATTAAAAAAATGATAAAAAATATTCGTGAAAAATTAAAATTTTTATTTATTTTGTTAAAAAAACGTATACCTACATTTTTTTATTGGATTATTAAACTTTAATATTATATTTTGTTTATATTATCTAAATAATTAAAACAATATTATAATATTATCTTAATAATTAAAACGGAATTTTGTAAAAAGCTTTTTTAAGGAAATAAATAATAAATATTCGATATCAAATAAATAACAAATTTTAAGTTTACGTATGAATTTACATTTATCTTGGGTTTTATTGTCTTTGTGGCAAAATAATGTACAATAATAATAACATCCATATACCTAATAAACGAAGTATATATATTTATTGATAATTATATTTGTTAAAAGTTAAAAAAAATATATTAAGTTCAGTATCTATTTCGGTTAAAATAATAGTATTTATGTTTATAATCTATACTTCTATTTTCACTTTTCAACAATTTAAGTAATGTAAAGGTTCTAACTAAAATTGAATTTCTATATAATATAAATAACAATATTTGCCACTTAATATTATTTAGCACAAATTTGAAATGCTTATTATAAAAATCACATTTTTCCATTAAAATGTCAATTTCATAAATTATTACTATCGACTGAACAAAATCCATTATTTTACACTCCAAAGCACAACTGACACTTGACAGTCGACATTTGTAAAGGTCATTGTATAAATTTTGCTATTTATTATTCTTCAATCAAGTCAAATGTTAAAAAGCGTTAAATTTGTATTTATGTACTATGAAAAATAAATTGACTAAATTAAATCAAGCATATCTAAAAAATAGTAACTCTCAAAATTATTTATGTCCACTGTCAATAATATCATAAATGCATCAATACGAATAAAATTAAAAATTATATAATATTTACCTCTTATTTTTATTACATAATTATATAATTTAGATACTATACATTTATGTTTTTTTTTATAAAATACAACAATATTTTAATCTGTTGATATAGCTTCCGATTAACTTGTATTATTACACTATGCATATTATTCTCTCTTGATTTTTGCGGTGCTATACTTATAATATAGATATATTTTGATTTTAATAAGTAATCTATGTTTCTTTTTATAAAATACAACAATATATAAATCAGTTGATATATTTACCGACTAATTTATTGCATATTATATTTTATGTATATTATTCTCTCCTGATTTTTCCACTGCGATTCAATTTATTTAATCACAAAAATTAGGCTTATTAATTATTATTTTTATACAATTTATTTAGGGTATATCTTACATCCGTTCCAGATGTTGGGACTACTACCTAAATAATGCAATGACGAAGAACGAATGTCTCGCTTTATCCTTGTAAATAGTTTTTAGTTAATTATTCACTATTATAATTCACACAAAACCAATGGTTCTCAGTATATTTTTAATCGTATGGAATTTATTGTTGTTTTTTTTCGTTACTTTGATATATGATATGTATGTAAATTATAATTACATAAATATTTATGTACTTGATGTTTGTTTATCTTTGTCCATCGCATAATATTTCTCAAAGCAATCTTTCATATGCTTTTAAATTACGTTTTTAAGCATCTCCTATGTTTTTCTTTCACCAGTTTATTTTGCATAATATAAGAATTTATTTTCCAATAACAACACAGCGTATTGTCTACAACGCTACTGTAATTTTACTTTTTGAATGTTTGGTATGCGTGAATTTTTGGTTTGCGTAAATTTTTGACTTTTGAGAAGTAATAATTGTTTTTGCGCCTCTCTCTAAACCAAAATTCTATCTATCTTATATTAGAAGTTCGTAGTAATATCGGTAAGGATAATTATCATATTTTTTATTTATAGTTATGTTTCTTCTTTTCAAAACGAATTATATTCTGATATTTGTGATCATATTTCAGTTCAGGTTATATGGTTATATGGTATATACATAAAACACTTGTGATAAAAAAATATTCATAAGTAGTTACAGTTTTTGTTGCGGGTCCAGTATTCGCACACACTCACTAGCTGCGGTACCTCATGATAGTGAAATACCAACAGCTAGTTTAAACTATAATATAATTAGTTTTCGAACTTTCATTAGGTTAGGTACGTGAATGTATATATTACAACGTATAAAAAAGTTATATTTTCACTGGTAAAAATATATATTTACCGGTGAAAATGTATATATATATATACTTTCACTGAAATAAAATACATATTTTAATATATATTTTTCGGATAGATTTTTTTTAACGATAACCCTAGAATTTCTGGTTAAGAATCAGGGATGTCATTTCAGATTTTTCAAAGAGGGTGGAAGGGGGGGTGGTAAAGTTGGCTAGTCAGTTTTTTTAATATTTCTATTTCATTAAGATTCATAGTATTTCATTAAATTATATGCATTTTTCTGGTCAAATTCAAGGGGGGCAACAGGCCGCCAATATAATGCGATTTAATGCCGTTGGAGCACTTAAAAACCAGCATCCACCATTGAAAAAAAGTAATCGAAAATTATATTGAATAATCGGCTGCTGCAAAAGGTATAAAGGCAGCCATTTAATTGATAATATTTTTCATAATTAATGAAATATGTCAAATGTTCGAATAATATAATTCGAGATGGAAACTGAAGTTGGATCACCCTTAATATATGATATCCTTCAGCATGAACAATATATCGCAAAAATCTATCGTACAACCGAAGGACTACTCTTGATTAAAATAAAATATAATAGGGCACAATATATGACAATTGATTCGTCAACATTAACTTTACGATTCAGAATTTAATGCTCTCAAAATATATTGTCGAAGTATTGAGTTGATTTAAAAACAGTAATTTAATTTATTTGATGAAATATATACGTAAATATATACACTAAGTTTTTTAGATTGAAAACCATGTATAACAATTTACAGCGGTTGGTACAGACTGGTCAAAAAATTGTTTCCGTAATTCATCGATGGATTAACATATTTTACGATGAATTTTGATAATTTAACAATTCCAGATAAATGCTTAGGAATTACTAAATATTATCGTAGTATCTCTGAGTAACTAATGAAATAAAAAAACTGGAAATTTTATCATCAAGTCATTTAAAATGGCTCCAAAAAATATAAAATATTTTGGGCATGGCATACATGCCTTTGGACTTTTAAAGGTTAATAAGTTAAATCTGGTCCTTTATCAGTGTCGCTGTGATGAGTTGTTCTGCAAATGTTTGAACACATTTTTATTTTAAATTCCATTCATGGAATGCATACTTCTGAGATTGAAAGCATAAAACTGGAGCTTATCCTCGGTGGCTGTCGGTCCTTCGCGGAAAGCACTATTTACATGTCAACGGGGGATTACGAGACGTCACCGGGCTTTGGGGGGCGTAGCCGCCCGTTCGGGGGCTCCGCGGGGCGCCTCTCCAGCGACAGATGGGTCGCCGATAGCCCCAGGACTTTGTATATATGTGTTTGTTAATTTTAACGAGAGAACATAACGCGGAAGTATTTGCATTTTCGAAACGCACGCAAGCGAAAATGTTTATATTGGATGCTTGCCACAAAACGCGAACAGGGCTGGATTCGGAGATTTAGTGATTGTTTAAAAATACACTTTTTTATTACTAAGGATTGTTTTAACTCGTATAAATAATTTCATTATGGTTAAATCTCCTTATAAAATTGGGTTATACATAAAGCATTCTGAATACATTTATTTCGTTAATATTGTGATAAAAGAGGTAGTGCTATTTTCAAGTCACTTCCGCAGGTTTTTTTACTTTATGTTCCAATTGTTGCTTAAAGCTTACCTTGGATGAGCCATGAAATAATCTACAACATCACTTTCATATTTTTCATTTTGTCTATAATACGAAGCAAGAGTCTGTAGATAATATATTATACATCCATGCTTCTTATTCGTATAGAAAGGCATAAAATTTTCATCAGGACTTAAAGTAGATATTAACACTTTACCTACCGCTCACGCCAATTGGCGTCCTGAGTGTGCCGAAAGTTAAACACCGCAGACGCCAATTGGCGTCCCGTGTATGTCGTCGTTTCCATGTCAAATAAAAAATATATGTTTAATGTTTTATTTGATTTTTTTTTAAGAGATGACTAAATAAATGTATGAATTTTCATTTTATTTTGAATTTTTTTTTTAAATTTAATTTTATTCGTATAGAAAGGCATAAAATTTTCATCAGGACTTACAGTAGATATTAAGTCAATACTTCCCATCCTAAATTTGACCAAATTACCAATCCGATTTAAGTTCAGATTAACTCGTACTAAGCGGAGCTGCGACGAATCGATCGAGATGACCCTCAGAAATCTGTGTTTAGTTCATTACACTAAATCTACAATAGTTCAACTCGATCTTTAATATAGCTTTAAATGCGAGAATAGATACTTTTTACAAATTTAGCTAAATAATTGTAATTATAAATATAAATGCCTGCACTATACATATAATAAAATACAGGCGTTTTCAATCTCTAATCTATATTTAGAACTTATTACCTATATTTGTTAGGTAGCAATTTAATTTTAGATAAGACAAGCGTAACTTTAAAGTTTCGCAAGTTTTAAATTGTTGTAAATCTTCATATTAAACTTGTGGTTTATGAAGTCGTACTGTATTTATATTATAATACTAAATTGTACTTTAAGTTTTAAATTATTAAAAGGGAAATAGGTCTAAATTTTTCGATCAGGATCTGGGCTTTAATCGCAAAAATGGTAGTTCTATAATCCTGTGTACTATAATAGGGCTACTAACCTAAAAAGTTAGATTATGATGTTGTATTACACTTAAATTTGCGCAATTTTAACATTTAACTAAATAAAAAAAATCTTCTCCTTCCATTGTCTTGCCAATTTATTAAAATTAACATTTTGAAACTGAATTTGCTAGATTTTTTTTTGTATTTCAAGTAAATATATAAAAAAAAAATTGTTTTCGATAAAACGATTAAATAAGTATTTAATCCTTGCAATAATGATTATTAGGTTTTAATATTAAATTTAAATTAATTTACATTTTTCACCTAAAATTTTAATTCTGCTAAATATTTTATAAATCATTGTTAAGTCAAAAAATAATTGAAAAGCACAGGAATATTCTGCGCTTTGACGTAGCTTTGTAGTAGCAAACGCGTACTGACGCACGATTAAAACGCCGTCTGATGCGTGCGTCAGAGCGAGTCAGAGTGAAAGCACCTTTTCTTAGCTCTCTCGCTTTGTCACACGCACTTGCGCAGCTCGCTCGCACACGTACAAGCGAATCCGTGCGAGAGAAAAGAGGATATATGTACTCATTATGCGATATTGTACATACGATCCTAAATGTGGACGCTCATCGACACAGTATTGGTGAGAAATATAATAGAGTGACTATGTGAAATATGATAGCTTTTTTACCGATTTTACTACCGACTTGGTATGAGAGTATTGGTCAAAGGAAATCGAATTTTGTTCAATAGGAGGGCGGAAAAACAATTATCACTTCTCAGAAGTCAAAAATTCACGTCAAAAGCAATAAAATCGTGTCGGCGCCGTCGCAGTGGGAACGCTCGGTAACGAGCGTTCCCACTGCAACGGCGACGGCACGATTTTATTGCTTTTGACGTGAATTTTTGACTTCTGAGAAGGGATAATTGTTTTTTTCGCCCTTCTATTGGTCAAAATTTGGTTTAGATATGCCTTATTTAATTTGTAATATTCTTATAAAAATAAGTGTGAGCAATAGATACCCGAGAAGTCACATTACGGCGGCAACGGTACGACTTTATTGCTTTTGACGTGAATTTTAAAGGTCCGGAATTTTTTTTTGCGCTCTTTAATTAGTGAAACTTTGGTTTAGATGTCCTTTATTTAATTTTCACTTCTTTGAAGTCTTAATATTATTAGAAAAATTGCGACTCTAATCGTTTTTAACTATTTGCTAAAAGTCAACATCAAATGTTTTTAAATGATTTTTATATTCAATAAATATATTAATTCTATTTATTACTCAAGCATTATTTAATGAATTAAGCACAATATTTGCTGAAATCGTCTATATTAATTAGATTCGTAATACTATGATAATATTTAAACATCCTAATACAAACATAATTTTAATTTCGCACCGAAGCATTCATAGATAATACGGATTTTGCTTTGGTACATACATTTCTAATCAAATTTGATAATTGCCTGCCGTCCAAACTAAACACTGTTGTGATTGAAATGGGCTTCAAATACACAGAATATAATTAATTTACCCCAAATATTTAACCCGTAACGGCATCCATTTATAAAAATTAATCCAAAGGTTTTTTTTAACCACTTCGTCGCCTTTGTGGTGGTCGTGTTGTACCTATCAGATGATGATGATAATAAAATGAAATAAAATCGAACGGGAGAAGCATGTAGTTTGGCGGTGTTAAAAAGCATTCCGCATGACTTGACTGACATGACAGCGGGGGATTCGAACCGAAGACCATTATGTTCACGCCGCCTGGTCCTGGGTCTGCGCTACCCTAATTCCCGGTACCGTGACAAATGCCAAAGCACCCACCAAAAAGCAGTAGTATTTCTGTTCACATTTATATTGATCGAGATATTTATAACTGAAAAATAAAAAATATTATCTATATTTTAACTTCAAATCAATTCAATATATACTATGTCTTATATTATATAATACAAATATTAATATAATGTGAAAGCAAAATTAATTTTGTCGACGCTTTCATAAACAGAATCGACAACATCTAAAGAACGAAAAAAAATATACCTATTTTTTTAAGAAATTTTCTAAATTATAATTTTGATTTTTAATTAACATATACTTCTTAGTACTTATTTGATATAAAAAATATAATTTGAACTCATTAATCAATACGTTACACCTTCCCCATTACTCATTTTAACACATTGAATACCGCGACTTAATTGCAATTATCAGGTCAAAAATATTTATTTTTAAAAAATAATCATAACTTTTTAAATAGCCGACTTTTTAAATTTAAATTTAAAATGCAAATTTTTGATTTCGTTGTGGTAAAATCAGTGAATGTCAAACTGTTGATCGCGTATCAATAAAATAAAAAATATAAAGGCACATCTAAACCGAATTTTGACCAATACGAGAGCGCAAAAAACAATTATCCCTTCTCATAAGTCAAAAATCCACGTCAAAAGCAATAAAATTGTGTCGTCATCGTCGCAGTGACTTATTATTTACCGTCCGTACTTATTATTTTGCTTATTTTCCCCTGAGAGATTAGTTAGCTAAGTTCGTATTTTGGACTTGACCAAATAAAAGTTCTGAAACAATAATTAGTTTTAGATCTTTCATTAGGTTAAGTTTGGGTTTGAACAGAAAATGGACGTAAAATATTCTAGTGATCATTTGTAGGGTATAAATTGCTCATGCGAAAAATTGCTGGCATTGTACCGCCAGCAATAAATTTTCTTATGCCTGCACTACACTCTCTGGAAGTTTGCCAAGGTTGGCCAAGGACGGAAAATATAGTGGGTTACTTCGGTCGAGTTCAGTTCGGGAGGTAAAGTGGGGGTAATTCAATCAGCGCGAGTGGTGAGATACATCCCCTTTCGCTCTCTCGCGTGTTAAGTGACGAGAGTGAGAAAGATAATGATATGGTGTTTCGCAAACTGAGATAGAACATGTAACTCGGTTCAATTTCAGTATGCGCGTAGGCGTCTTATGGTTAGCACGCATGTCGAGCGCTGCATCGTGGTCACGTGGTCAAGTTATAATAACACATGCTTATCGGGGACTTCAACAGACTCTTACTGACATCTTTGTATATTTTAGGACACCAAAAGAGATTAATTATATTTTTGATAGTATATTCTTCTAACAGAAATCGTTATTATATTTTTTCATATAAAATTAAATAATTAGAAGTACTTTATTTTGTTAAAAAATTGTTTCGAATATCCTTGTGTATTTTCATAGATCGGTTTATATAAATGTCACACCATAACGAATTCTTATTTAGAATCGATGGCGACAAATTCTAGGATAGTCACAGATGTAGTGTTCGTATTCTGAAGTAACATTTTTATGCCTTATGGCATTTTGCAAAAGCCGACAAAGATTTTGCGTAAATTAAATATTTACGACTGAAAAGTTTTCACTGATATTGTATTGGTGAGTGCCCACACAAACTTTTATAATTATCAGTAGCGTAATTTTAATATGACAATTTAAAAATTGCGATTATTTGGCACATTTTTCGATCGCGCGCAATACGTGACAGAAGACGCCGTCCGGACGGCATATGAAATTTGCGGCAGTGTGGTCGCTTACTCGAAGTCGTAGGTCTCAGCCGACTTCAGTTGTAACTTCGGTTCGGACAATTTCCAGAGAGTGTAGTGCAGGCAATAGACTCGCATAAGACAGATTAGGCACAACCTCCTACCTAAGCTGTCGCGAGTGACAGCTGCAGTCGAGTAAAGACTCCGTAAAGTTTTGGTTTAACGTATATTATTGATAAATAAATAAACAACCATTTCACCATATCACAGCTCTCCACTCATATTTCCCATACTTTTCTAGATATCAAAATATCCCACGTGCATTTTACGACTCTTTTACAATCTCTTGGTGTAAAATTAATACTTTAACAACGTGTAAAATTGTAAAACGACCGCAAGCGACACGCTTGCCATAAATCCGAACCATAATTTACGATATCAACGAGCAAGAGGAGCGTTTCGGTTTTTCCGTCGTCGTCGTTCGAGAAATGTGTCGCAGCTCTCAGTTCGCGATGGTGGTAAACCGCAAGATTGTCATCGGCGATGAGGCCAGGGGCGGCGCGATGCAAAGGCGTGACACGTGACGGAATGTCGGGTCGATTTGCAGTACAACAACACCCGGTTGTAGTGGAACCCTAAATATTAATGACACCAGAAAGCATTCAACAAGATCAAGAAATGACTGAGGCGAAGAGAAGAAACAGTACCTTTCAGATTTTTATTCCGTCATTTTCATTATTAAATAATGATAAAAAATCTATTAAATAATTCTATTCATATTCTTTGATGATATGTGCTTTTATTTGAATGTTATAAATAGTGAATTTTAGTATACAAGTATTGTTGATAATACATTAAATTTATAAAATTCGCTGAGGCAATTATTCCATACCAATCGATGCAAACCGTACGTGACAATAGACGGATTAAACTAAAATCATTACAGAAGTGTTATTAAAAAAAAATATTCATAAGGACAGCACTTAAGAATTCAAAACAACAAGTCGCGAATATGCTAGGTCTTATTCTAAAAATATTTAACGGGCGTTTTAAATATGTACAGATATTAGATTGCAATCTGTTTAAACGGTCATACGCAATACAAAACTCAAATAAAAATAACAGGTCGTCGTAATTGTCCGTTGCAGAAAAAATGGGCGAGCACTAAACCTACCTCAGACCAATCTTATTTGGGAATTATTCTTAAAAATGCAGCTATACGGCCGAGGTTATTTGCGAAAATTTGAACTTAAACTGATTTGCTTTTATAATCATAACTTTTTTACTAGTTAACGTTATAACGCCAAATTTAAAACACAGTTTCATACTGATATTTTTTTATATTAACAATGATAAAATCAGTAAACGTTAAACTGTGGATCGCGTATCAAAAAAATAAAAAAGAAATGTTTAGAATCACCAAATAACCATATTTTATAAATAGAAATGGTACGGATTATTATATTAAAATTATAATAAAATACTTTCACTTATTTTTAAAACAGCCAATCTCAAACTTTGTGACCTTTACAATATTTTTATTTTTAACACATTACGGTTGATTTACGCGGTGATATTCGCACGACCGTTCAACTTTGATATTGTTGACAGTGAAAAAATGTCGATACATGTTTTGATCTCAGTTTATCATGCATCTTATCAATAAAAAATACTTCAGTGACTCCCTACCGGTGGTGTGTGTACGTTCAAGTATTAGTGGCAAACCTTATATTAAGGATTAATGAAGCAGGTATGGGCAATAGTCCCTCTTTCAATTTGGCCAGAAAAATCCATGTTATTTAATTTAATACTATGAATCTTAAAAAAATGGAAATATTAAAAATGCATACAGAAATGACGTCCTTACTTCTAAAATAGAAATACCCGGGTTATCTCACAAAAAAAATATAGAATAAACAGTCTCGAATCTACCCCAAAAATATTTTTTTAAATGTCATTTATTTCAGTGAAATCATATTAGAATACACTTTCACCGGTAGATATATATTTTTAGTAAACATAACCTAATGAAAGTTCTAAAATTAATTTTAGTTTTAGAACGTTTATTAGGTCAAACCAAAATAAGCCAACTTTCCTCTCAGGGGAAAATAAGCAGAAAAAGAACAGAACTGAATTTTGATATTACAATATGTTTTAAAAATATGATTGCTTTCCCTACAATATTACTATAAGCTTTTAATATTAGAGTATTGGTTAAAGTATATTCGAACCGAATTTTGGTCAATAGGAAGGCGCAAAAACAATTATCACTTCTCAGAAGTCAAAAATTCACGTCAAAAGCAATAAAATCGTGTCTGAGCCGTCGCAGTGGGAACGCTCGGTAACGAGCGTTCCCACTGCGACGGCGACGGCACGATTTTATTGCTTTTGACGTGGATTTTTGACTTCTGAGAAGGAATAATTGTTTTTTGCGCTCTTCTATTGGGCAAAATTCGGTTTAGATGTGCTTTTATTATTCGATTTTTAATTATTTGAAGTCATAATATTGCTATAAAAGTCTTAATATGAACGCTAGATAACCGAACGTTTGCACTGCGGCAGCGAATGCGCGATTTTAATGCTTTTGACGTGGATTTTTCACTTCTGAGAAGTGATAATTATTTTTTTCGTCCTTCTGTTGCTCAAAATTTGGTTTAGATATGCTTTTATTATTTTATTTTCAGCTGTTTTAAGTCGTAATATTGTTATAAAACTCGCTAGATAACCGAACGTTCCCACTGCGACGGTGAAGGCACGATTTTAATGCTTTTGACGTGACCAGAATATGTGTTAATTATTCAGATAAAACGTTAGCAAATTTGTTTTATTTATATTATATATTTTTTTAATGGTTTCTTATTAACGGCATTTGCGTGTACACGCAGCATCGGCTCCCGCTAGCGACTCCTTCTAATTTCTTCTTAACCCATTAAGGCACGGCTACCGCCTCGCGTACGTGATACTTTGACGATTGCGATGTGAGAATAAGGTAGCTCACCGACCGCAAAGGTCTTCCAAAGGTAATTGTCGGGTGAAAACCAAATGAGCGAAGGGAAAATTGCCGCGCCGTGCGAGATTTTCTTCGACGGGGGCTCTGATTGAATTTTTCGAAATTGCCGTGGTCAGTTAATCGAGTTCACCGACGTAATGGTTCCCGAGACCTTAATTTTAACTGTAACCAACCGTGCGCGAATTTCAGGTTAGCAAAGTTTGACAAATCCCTCTTAGGAAACGGGGGACGGAGATTAAGCTTTGGACTTGTCAACCCATCAGATTTGTGATCTGATATGGGATTGTTGTGTGAAAAATATTTTTAAATTACATAAGATATCTTATGCATAAATACTAACTATTCTAATCACCGTGTCTTTTGGGTATTACTCATTGACTATCACAATGTCCAATTTTTGTCCAATATTTTGCAGCTATAAAGCATTCTAAAACCAATTATTAAAATAGTTTTGAAAGATAAAGCAAAACTTAAAATAATTAAATATAAAAATAATATACCATAAAAAGTTATCTACTGCTTGAGCCACTTAATTTAATCAAACATTTTTTAGCCCAATTTCTATTTTCAATAAATTGCAAATAACGAACTAAACTGTACTATACAGTTTTCACTTCAATATCATTCCAATATAAATTATTTTCTCACACTAACGGTGCAGTTTTAACTTTATTACCAGTCGTTATTTTAAACCAGTACATTTAAATCTATTATAGTTATATTAAAATTGTAGAAAATCGTGAAAATCAATCATAATTTAAAAAATAGTGTTCTGAAAGAGAGTATAGACATAACTATGCATAATTATTTCATATAATTTAGCAGGAGCAGCACTTCAATTAGTCTGTAGTTTTCAGTGTAAAATTTGCTATTTTTTTGATAAATATATAGGACTTTCGTGCATTTTAAAAGCTTAAGAAATAATGACTTCTTAATAATTATATAATTATTACGCTTTTTAGGAGCAGAAAGACTGATTTTGCAACCTTTTAAAATCAAATCAGGCTCAAAAGAACGTCTTATCTTTAACTTTTTAAAGTCATATGTAAGATTTAAGCGTTGATTGGTGGTCAATATTATGTATGTTTTAATATATCTACCTTACCAGAAATGCACATTTACACAGAAGCAAAATCTTTTGAATCCTTATCAAATTTTAGAGCAAAGCTAGTTTTACATATGCACAGAGATACAACCACCAATCGTTGTAATCGACTAATCTGACGAAAATCACCCGCGCAACCAATTACCTTAGATTTGTCCACCCCATACCCTCCTCGTCGTTTGAATAATATCCATATCTTTCGACGTTTTCGAGGATAATCCCGGGGATTTCGTACGCAAATGGATACGCGCAGCAGCCATGAGAACTCCCAATTTGTGTTCGTAGCCATTTTCTGCGGTGGCAACCAACACACAGGAGGGGAGAGGGCCAGGGCTGTGAGCAGCGAAGCCTGAAATTAGTTTGCAACAGGCCATACACCACAAACACCCCTCGACATCACTCCTAGCCCCCTCTGGTGACATGTGAGGATAATCCACACAAACACCGCCACCGTTTGATTTAAAATTTATATCGTTTTGCTACCTACCACCTTGTTGTTAGGTTGCATTGATAAGGTTAGGATATGCCATGATGAAATTTAAATGTAAAAAGTTTTGCACTATAGCAAATGCTTCGTCAAAATCAATGAAGCAGATGTATATATTTTTTTTTCTTGAATTCCCTACATCTTTAAATGGGTATACTACTTTATTCTCGTTCTTTTTTGCATGATTTTGAAAATAACTTTGAGCATGTTGATTAAGCTATAATCATCACAAGCGGTCAATTTGTTTTTTTTCGGTTAAGAAATAAATATTGCCTCTAACTATTCATGTGGAATTTTGTGTCTCTTATACCTGATTTAAAGCAATCATCAATATTTCAATACCTTCTTCATCTAGTATTTTTAATATTTCTGCAGGTATATTATCTTTTCCTTGAACTTTTTACTTCATATTGTAATTTATTTGTACTTGTTATTAATTTTTTTTAGTATATTATTTTATATATTTTTCTAGTTTGCAAATTTTTCACTTTAATTTTTTATATAGATTGATTTATTGTTGTTTTTATGAATAATCCCATTACCTCTTTTAACTGTATGTGTATGTTCCAATAGTCATGTATTCATTCTCATCTTTCTTTTTCCTTGCACTTTTCTTAAATCTTTCGCTTATGTTTATACAATCGAAGCTGTAGTTCTATTTATGTTTAACTATGTCTGTATTTTTAAATGTACTAAAAATTAAATTTGTTATTCAGTCGTATTTTTCTTGAATTGGTAATTTTAATTTAGAGTTATTTACTAGGATCTTTAATAGCTTGTTTTAAATTTTATAGCAATTATCATGAATTATCTTTTTTTAATATATGAAATCTATGTTTCTCATTCCCTTATTATTGTTTAAGCAATAATTTTAGATGTTACTGTTATTATAAACAATTTAATATAATAAATTAACTATTGCTATTTTATTTTTCACGCAGTTTTATTTTTGCTTTAGAAAAACAATGATCTGAATTGAAGTTTTCACCACACATATTGAGTTTTTAAAGCTTTAGTTATAAATTTCGTAACACTTTATTATTATGTTCATACTTTGGTGATTTCTAAGTATATAAATAATCTTCTTTTAGGAAGATCAATGTATTCATTGCAATAAAATCGTTTTCTTGTTTATTTATTTTGCCTACTCCAAATTTTACAGTGATACAAATTTTTCAATAATATAAATAATTTTACAGACATACTAATTATACATATATATTACATGTTACTGATTTATCATGTTATAATTTGTTGTTAGCTACAATTTAATAAAAAATTAGGTTATAAACCACATTAGTGGATATAATTTTAGAGATATAAAATAAAAAAACTTTTACATTTTATGTACATTTTAATAAAGACCTGTGTTTTTATCATCTGAAGCAATATGTGCTTTGACATTTAGTGCTTGTATTTAAATATAGGGTTGTTTTTATCATAGTGTATTTTCACGAAATATTTTTATATTATTTTCTGGTGTGAAAGTGTTAAAATACATTTTTAAATTAGTATAAAAATGTTTATAATATATATTTATTTTAAATAACTTACAATTTAGAAAAAATAGTATCATTGATGTTACTCCACAACGTGCATATGTTATTATTATTGGTCGAATTAATTTTTAATAAATTAAACTTTTATTTTTTTTATGTTAGCGCGCTCTTTCTTTTCTTTTTTAAAAATCGGTCTAAGGGCCGCAATCACGGCAAGCCCTTTAGAGCAAAATTGCGAAATATGCTTATTAAATTTAAGCATTGAGTCTAGGTGTAAGCCCAGATATTTAACGCTTGTTTTCCATTTTAGGTTATATCCCTGTTCATTTTGGAGAGATGGTGGCAGAGTTTGTGTTTATTCGGTTGATTTTAATTTTCCACTCTTAAAAATATTTATTTAAGATTTTTGTGATTTATTCGCGTGGGTTCTTGTTGAAATAGTTGTATCATCAACGTACATAGATTAACGCGTTTTTTTATTTTTGGTATATCGTTTGTATACAAAATAGAGAGAAATGGCCCGAAAAAATTTCCTTGAGGATCTCCAGATAGAATTTTACGCGGTATCGAGTGTTCATTATTTAGTGATACAATACTTCTACTTCTCATGTATGTGCATATTTTGCGAATCAGATAGTCAAGGGTGTTTGTATTTATATAGTTTATGAATCAAACCGTCATGCCATAATGTGTCGAAACTTTTTCTATATCAAACATTAAAATACCCATTATTTTTTCATATTAAAATTAGTTCGTATATGTTTTGTCTAACTATTAAATTGAGCTATTTTTGCGAGAATCATAAAGATTCTTTTAAACACTTAATGATAATTTTTAAATATTTTATTAAGTGACGGTAATAAACTGATGGGGCGAAAATTAATTGGTATATAAGGTTATTTATCGGAGCAATTTCTTACTAATTAATATTATGTAAAGAAAATAGATTGAGCTGATTTTATTTTAATTGCATAGAATTATTAAAAAAATTAAAACTTTTTTTTTAAATAAAAATTATACATGTGGTTTATTAGTATGAAAAGATTTTTGATTGTAAATGTAGTTATTTTTTACTACATTATCTGAGCCGATGTTTATTATCATTTTTTGAAAAGGGTTAAAATATTAATATACTATTAATGAAAAGGGTTAAAATATTTATTTATTAATAATAAATAAATATGCTCAAAAAAATGTAACAAATTTTAGGAACACGATTAAAAAAGTATTCGCAATTCTATCTTAAGGGATTTTGACTATCGAATGCTTCATAGTTAGATTAATTATTTAAAGTTAGGGTTTAGATGAAAAGGTTTATTTTTTGTAAAAATAATATTTTTATAAGTGAGCAAAGTATATAAACCTATTTTATTAAAAATTGCAAGCTGATTATAAATGTGTCGATTTTCTTGAGATTATTTCCAAATATCTTTGTTATAATAAAATATTGAAATATCTTTTGAGTTGTATTTTAAACATTTATTTTAATTAATTGATTTGTATTTTATATATCGTATTTATTCAAAGCTGAATTTTAGGTTTTAGATAGTAGTGGGAAAAGAAAGAAAATAATTAAAATTAGAAAATAAAAGTTTAAGGTGAACATTTTTTTTATAATATAGATTTTTTATGGTGATTTGGATAATTTATTATTAAGGCTTATAAACCAGTTTCAATACATCAATACTTAGTTCAATTACATATTTAAAAAAAACGAAATTTCGGTATAATTTAAATATGGTTTTAATTGTTTAGTTGTAGTTTTTATGTTAAAAATAAATAAAAAACATATGCTTAATAATATCTTAATTTAATAAAGTCCAGACTGTAGCTTCCATTATTAATACATATAATAATCTCCATTACTTAGCAGTGGTTCTCAAACTTATGTAGTCCATGGACATTTTGAGCAACATTTTTTGGCGGATTCCACCCCAACCCTAACAATTTTATTTAGTTTTTGAAACTAAATTTATGGTTCAATAATCTCATAGACACTACGTGCAATAAATATTGGTATAAATGTATCGCTGGTTATTTAAATAAATGGTTTTGTGAATTTATGAGCATTTTTATTAGCATATAGAATAAATAAACAAACATAAAATAAATAAAAGTAGTAGTAAAAAAATGATACAAATGATAAAACAACAAACTCATACAAATTATTTCTTGGTTAAATATTAGGCAAAATAGTCACAATTATAAAATGTTTTTTGCGAATATTTTTTACTTCATGAGGTGTGTGTAGTTGTTTCCTTGAAACCTTAAAACCGTGGTTTATTTGCAAGTGCAAGGTAGACAGATCTAAGAAGTAACCAAAAATTTGGGAGTTCAGTTTTGTTGAATTGTAATTTTAAAGATGTACGCATGGCAATTCTATTTTAGAATATTATGTTTATATACATATAAATGCTTAGAATTAGTAACTTTAATGTTAAATGGATCTCTAATCTAGGTGTTGCCAAAACTAGGACAAGAAAAATAATTCCTAAAGCTGATTTTTAGAACCATTAAATGTACAACAAAAATCTGTATTGTTTTATTGAGGAGTTATTGAAAGAAAGCTTCTACAATAAATACTCATACACACAGTTGTTAATGCATAAGTTGACCATACACGCACGGATTTGTCCAACAGATCTGTCCGTCACGGATGTCTGGCGGACAAATCCGATCGTGTGTGGTGTGAAAAAACACAGTTTTGTCTGTCCGCCGTCTGACCGCTGTCGATTTTTTGTCATAAATCAAGTAATCCTTTAGTTCAAAATATGTCATATTAAATTTACAACTTTATCCAATGTTATTTTAAATATTTTGACATATTTTTGGATGCTAATGATTCCCCATGTGAGCAGCGATGGTTCCAAACCACATAAATTGCGAAACCTTTAATGAAAACAATCAATCCATTCTTTTTTTCTGACATTGCAAGAACATATTTCTTGGGTATAAAATTATTTAAGCTATTAAATATGACCTTATGTTGTGAGTCACATCACCCTAATGTATTTTATATTCAAATTCATATCTTATAAATACAAACAAATTAGTATTATTAAAGTCGTCGGTACTCTCATCTTATTGTAGTGTATATAATTGACTTTTGAGCATTCTTGAAATTAACTACTCTTTTATATTATACGTCATATCTTCAATCTTAAGTGACAAGAGTGAGTGAGAGATTAGGACATGCGTTACATGCATTCCGCACGCCCTTATCTCTTACTCACTCTCGTCACTTAACACGCGAGCGAGTGAAAAGGAACGTATCTCACCATACGCGCCTGACTGTTACTAATCTTTTACGAAAACGGTGACAAAATCTCTTGGTGCATGATTTTGAGTAGGCTTTCGACAACGTTTATTTCGTTTCATTTAAATATTGATTCTTTCTTACTATGTATTATTTTGCGTATTGAATTAATATTATTTTTTGCCCATTGTGATGCATTGTCCTAACCTGTTAGGTCACGATAGTCTTACTTTAATTAAAATAATATATAAAGCAGGTTTTCCTCGATTTTTTCGCGAGCCGCACCTGGATTCGTTTTTATAATAATTGACGGAAAAAAATAACGCGAACCATTAGCGTCACGCTCCGGTCGCGCCGCTCGTAATTTATTCACGACCTTAATGACCTCCTTGGGAAAGTGGAAAATAATACAAAGGAAACCTTGGAAAAGTCCTTTTCTTTTCCGCCGCCTCGCGAGAAAATTGAAAATGTCGCCGCTGCGGCGCTTTTAATGATTCACAATGCGAAATTTACCCGCGGGAAAAAGCGCCAGTTTAACCGTTGGGCTTAATTAAAAATTAACCGGAACCCTAAGACTAATCCAATCGGTGTGCTTTATTTTTTTTTTGCTGTCAACGCGTAATATTAAAATAAATATAAATTGCTTACGAAGCTTTAATATATATTTTCTGTATCATTGAATTGTGAATAAGTCAGAGTTGTGCTCATTCTAAATATATTGTGACAGTAATGTTTCATTATAATATTTTATTTTATTACTTGAAATTCAATTCACACTTTTAGTATCAGATAATACTGTATGTATGTATTCCAAATATACATACCTTTGTGGGTATAGATGTACCCATACTTTTTTTACAAATTCGTTTCGCCGCTCGAGTGGCGGCGCCCCGGGCACGGGGTTCAATTCAATTATTTAAATGGGTTCGGCTCTCGATGAAGCTTGACAACCTCTGAATTATACTGCACAAAAGCACATCATACGTGTCGCGTAATATTTTTTCTTTCACGTCTCGTAATATTAATTTATCACGTGTTAAGGCGACGTGCGGGTGGTTTTTTTCCTAAACAGAATTATTATCATTACATTATTTCGAATGTCGTTAATGCTCGAGTTTAGGGTTATAAATTTTGTGTCAAAACTCGTACGTCTGTTTTAACCGCTGGATATAAATCGTTTTATTAAAATTAGTCATACAATACGCAACGACTACTTGTACTATAAATCTGTTTAAAACCGAATGTGTATTATTTATTATAAGTGTGCGATAGTTATGGCTGTGGATTAGTTTGGAAATATATTATATACAATACCTTTCGTCGAGTTAGATAATGAAAAAATAATTGACCTTAATAACATGCATTATAAATCATGCATTAGAGCTTCGATATACTTATAAATTGATAATAATCGTATTAAACTCCCATTATAACCTAATATAGAATAATATATGTATGTAGTTTATTTTAAATAAATATTTAATTGCTTCTGAAATATGTTACACCCATACCTCGATATACGGCCGCTCTTTATACGGCCTTTCGCTATAACGGCCCTCTTCAATTAAGGCACGTTTTCGATTTACGGCCTAAAATGTTTCGCTATAACGGCAAAAAAAACTTTTTTTCGATGTCAATTTTAAAAAAAATTTAAAAATAGATTTAATTAGCATAATTTTAAAATATAAGGTGAAGCAGCTAGCGCCGATGAGGCCGCATCCAAGGAATATCCCAACATTTTAAAGGGAATTATTAAAAGAGGTGGTCATAAACCTGAACAAGTGTTTAACATTGACGAAACAGTGCTTTATTGGAAGAGAATGCCTGATTGCACGTACATTTCAAAAACCGAAAAATCTGCGCCTGGTTATAAGGTGTCTAAAGAACGATTAGCTTTGCTACTTGGTGCAAATGCCGCGGGTGATTTTAAGCTAAAACCACTTTTAATATATTTGTCCGAAAATCCAAGGCCTCTTAAAGGACTAAATAAAAATCAATTACCCGTCATATGGAGATCCAACAAGAAAGCTTGGATGACTAAAGCTACTTTAGAGGATTGGTTCAAAAATCACTTTTGCACAGAAGTGAAAAAATATTTGCGAGACAATAACTTAAGCAACAAGGCTTTGCTAATTTTGGAAAATGCACCAGGGCATCCTACTAATTTATCCGAACTATCTGAAGATGTCATGATTGAGTACCTTCCGAAAAATACAACAGCTCTGATACAACCAATGGATCAGGGTGCAATAGCCACTTTTAAGGCATATTACCTACGCCAAACTTTCCGAGAACTTATAAGGGAAACCGATGGTAAATCTTCAATTAAAACATTTTGGAAAAACTATAACATCAAGGATGCTGTTGACAGCATCAGTGAATCATGGAAGGAATTAAAATTAATAACAATGAACCATGTTTGGAAAAAAATATGGCCAGAATGTGTAAAAAGTACTGATGCAGAAGTTAATTGCCTTCCTGAAATTAGGCAAAACATTTTGGATCTAGCACATGATCTCGACTTTGAAGGTTTGAACGAACGTGATGTGCTTGATCTACTTGAAGCTGATAGGGAACCCCTTTCATATAAGGAACTCATTCAGTTGCAAGCAGAACCGGCATTTGATGAAGAGACAGAGCCTGTTGTATTCAAACAGCTAACATCAAAAAAATTGTCAAAAGCTTTTTCCTATTTAGAACAAGGAATAAACATTCTCCTTGAAAACGATCCTGACGTCGAACGTAGCGCTAAAGTTTCTCGAGGAATTAACTCAGCCATTAGCTGTTATTAATCACTGAAGAACCAAAGAGACAAAAAGGCAAGACAAACTACGTTGGACAATTTTTTAAAGCCAGGCCCATCCTTACCAGCGAAAAATGAGAACGACAGTGATCTGCAGGATACCATTTCTTCATCATCTTCAGATTAAAGCCATTTAAAAAAAAAATATGTATGTATTCATACACATATTTTATGTAACATGAAGTTGTTTCATTTTTGTTTATGGATTATTGTTGATTTTTGGAGTCTGTTATTATTTTATGTACAAATGTATGTATCATACTTGTTATGTAAGTATTTTTGATTTAAATGAAATAAAAAGATAAAATGCATTTTAAATGATAAACCATGTAACATATTTAACAAATTTGGAACCGATCCCATTGAATTTTTATTAGAATAATTGATTCGTTATACGGCTTTTCGCTTAGCGGCCAAGTTTCGTGGAACGTATCTAGGCCGTAAAGTGAGGTATGGGTGTATTTATATATTTATTATATTAAATTTATTTATTTCGATATTTTAAAACATATATTTTCTTGGTTTATTGCTGTGAATAAGGGTTTATATTATAGCGTAGTCCGTAACGTCTTAGATTAGTAGCTCTGTGGTTGCGGGTTCGAGCCCCAGCAGCAGCACTCGAACTATTGGTTATAAATTATATTATACATAATAAGTTATAATTATTAATAATATATATGGTTAATACTAACTTTTTTTTTATTTACACTATATCTCATTGACTTACTCAGTTGGTACAGATTTACCCCGTTGTAACGCATTGGGATTACGCCTGTCAGGTTACAACGAAAGATTTAACAAACAATAAAAATAATAATAATAATATTCTAGGTAGTTAAAATTGATTTACTTTTTTACAAATAAATCATTTTTAGTTAGTAATTAGGACTTTCTTTCAACTACTATTTATTCCGATCGATGTAACACATCCTAAATAATAAAAATTTTGTTCCTGATGTTTTAACAAAACATTTAAATAAAAAAAATATTTTCTTATCAATGTCGCGCTATGAAAACTGCGAGCTCTAAAAAGCCACAAACGAAAATATGTCTTAAAGTAAAAATTTGCAGTGGTAAATTATTTATACTGCCTGATCATATAAAATACAAAAATATGATTTTCTTTTGAAATTGCAATTTTAAATATAATAATAAAAATATATTTAATTCATTATAGATCTATACGTTTCTTATAAATCGTTTATTTTAATATGATAATTAATCTTACAAACAAACTATTATATACAATATATGTTACTGTTTTATAAGATTTTTTGATTAAAAATTATTTTATTGCTTCAATATAAGTAAAATAAAAATATAAAACCAAACTTTAGTGGTCGCAATTTATAGTCAAAAAATATTAATAATAATTGCAATTTAATTGTGTAATTAAGCCAATAAAGCAATATGCCTTTGATATTTTAATTTAAGTGTATAATTAAATTTAAGGTTGTTTCTATCACACGATATTAGTGTGAAGATGAAAGTGTTCAAAATTGTTGTTTTTCGTTATGTAATAGGGTTTGTTTAGGATTAGTAAAAAAATGAGTATCTATAGATTTAATTTAGATGATTTAAAAATTATTATGAAAAAAATTATTGGCGTTACTCCACACCGAGCAAGCATATGTTAAAATTGTATATTCATATTTTATTTTTATTTTTAATTAAGCATGCTCTATTTATTTAATATCAGGCAGTAACCATTTTAGAGCATATCTTAGCTTGTATTATTAAACATTCTACATTACTGTAGGTACTATTCACTTTTTAGAGGCAACGGCAAAGCTTATTAAATTTAATTGACTTACTTTTATTCTGGTTAATTTTATTTTTATACTTTTTAAACTTACTCATTAATTTATTAAGTGATTCCAAATTAATTTCTTTGCAAAAGTGCGCTTCTATTTTTAGCACTTGGATCGTAGTGCATAAATAAATAAATAAAAGCCTGCACTTGGCAATAGTCGAATAGTTCTACGACACGACAAGGCGCATCCCCATGAACAAAATTAATATTTGAAAAGAACAAGAAACTTGGCTTGACCTTGATTCTTTTAACTACCATTTATAGTAACACATCCTTGATGGAAAAAATCAAAATGCAGACGATATAAAAATCGGAATATTTTGCATCAAAGACACCAACATATTATGCAAAGAAATTAACTAAAAGACCGAGAGGTTAGAAAATGTTATATCTTTAAAATACAATTATATTTTTAATCATTAAAATGCAATTATGTTCTGATTTTTGCTTGATTAGAAAACGATTACCTAATATATATATATCAGTACTTGAAGATCGATAATATATATTTTATCTATCATTATCAGTTTGTTGATTTTGAAAGGCGATTATTATTTTAAACTTTGGGTAGCGATAATCTTTTTAAATTAACTGTTGTGTTGTTGTTCCAATTTTTTACATGAAGCTTAATTACTATAAAAACAAGCTCATTTTTTTCTATTCTCTAACGCTCTATTTTTTTTATGTATTTATTGATTTTATATCACATTATCTTTATTGCTAGTTATACATATATTTTTTAATATTTCTTAAAATAAATCTCTATATTTTTTCTGCATGCGTTGCAGCACCACAAAACTCATTTAAACCACTTTTCCTACCAATTTTTCGACACCGCGTTTACGAAAATTAAAAAAACTTTAACAACATCAACGCCAAAGACTCACAGAGTGTTTTTCGTATATACACTTATATACGATTTTCAGCAAACAGTAGTCCGGTCTCGCCGGCTGGTAGCCGACGGTCGTGACTGGCGACGCCCTTTTTTTCATTACCGAAGGGTACCGGTTCGAATTTACCAGCCGCAGCCAGGTTGCACAAGAAGAAAGCCACAACAATATGAAGATGTACGCCTCCTTCTTTTTCTTGTATTTACTCCTTTATTTGTACCCTCGAATTCCCTCGGCTAACCGACAAAATGGCGACCCGTAAATTTTCAGTGTCACTGATGTGACATTGAATCTGACAATTTGTGATCGCTATATATTATTGTTTACTCGTAAGACTTGTGTATATTTAATTATATGGTATGCTAATATATGAATTGGCCTACTAATTTTTTGGGTTGAAAATTCTGATACGTATGCTATGAAATGCCTAATAGATTTATTTTATTCAAAAGCAAAAGTCACAGCAATATGAAGTTGTGTGCCTCTTGCTTCATTCATTTCATTCCCCTGTTCCTAGAAATCCTCCGGCTAACCAACCAAATAGCGACTTGGTGTCACGGAGAGATATGAGACAATTTTCCGCGAGAAATTTCCCGGATTACCTACCTGAGCTCGTGTTGGTGCGCTCTTACATGTTCGTTCAAATCTCAATATCTATAGGTATACCTTTGTATGTATGTAAGACCATGTCTTGCATCCACTATATTTGTATATATATATATACAAACTAAATATAGATACACTACTCTATTTTGTGGTATGAACCGTCGACATTGCTTCCGGATGTCAAACTTGTAAATACAGAATAGACATTCATATAGTAGATGTATTATACAAATATATATCATTAAATGATAAGATAATAATGCTTATTTTTTATACATAATTATATGTATAAATACGTTCAATATAAAAATGTATTGAATCTGTGCCGATCTTTTGTTTTGCTGTGTATTTTTTATCACTTAGCTTAAATTGTATAATAATATTAAGATTAATAAAGACTATTCTAAATAATCTATATTGTTTATATATTTTAATAACCAAAGAAGGCCTCAGTAGAATAATGTATGTTTGTATGTTTGGATCATGCATTCAAAATACATTCTCTTTGAGTCGGCCGTAAATAAATAAATTACCCGCTGATCGACCAGATCTGATGATTTACAGTTTGTGTACATACTTATGCCAATTTCGTGGTTTTGTAAATGAGTTTATTTTACGGATTATGTATACTTATTTTGCTTACAATACGACATCTGATATTTTGACGATAAGCTGTCTCAACTACATTTTATTATAAGTAGCGCTTGATGAGTCATATCGGCTTATTATTTTTTGTATAAATTTAACATTGCTTATAACAACCAATGGAATTTATTTATAATATTGAAATAAATGTTATAAAGATTGTAATTTTTTGCCTATTTTTAACAATATTTATCGTTTTGCGATTTGCATTTAGGCATAATACTAAATATTGTTTTTACATGCTATTGGTCTATAAATTTTATACAAATGTATTTTCAATCTTATTTTAATTCAGCATCAATTACAGTTTATTTCTTGCTTGTTGCTTACAATTTAATCGCAACTAAAAATATCAACTTGGAACGCTAATGGTTTACGCGATAATAAAAAAACAGTTTTTTTTTGACAAACAAATAAACATTGATCTTAATTTCGTAACCAAGTTAAAAGCATTAATAAATATCCACTTTTTTAAATTTAAAAAAATATATTAAAACTTGTGATATATAACACCGATACTCATTAAATCTGATTTTTAACGATTATAGACTATAAAAATCTTGAAGTAACTACAGCTTACTTTTGTATTGCTGCACATCTTTCTTTATATTCACATTTTAAACCCGCTTATCTGATCAATGACCTTCACAAACTATTGTATTATGGAAAATGGACACTTGAATTGTAGAGCAGCAAATCGAAATGATAAAATTTGTAAAAAGAAGTAGAATTGTGTAAAAAATCACATGATACTTACAACTATATATTTTATATATTACTATCTATTTACTTTAAGTAATATTGGTATTATATATAAATACATAGAAACAAAAAATAATCTCCTCCTTTCTTTTTTATATTCAATAGTACAGTAGACATTTTTTAAATATCGCCTAAATAACTTATATCAGCACTCACATTTATTTTGGTTCTATTACATAGTTTAAATCTGTTTTTTGCCTATTTCAATTTACAAACTTCAAACTTAGGTAATATGCAACGCGTGTTAAATCGTAAACAAAAGCGTCAGATGCCAATCAGGCATAAAAAGGAGGAATTAATAGAGCGGGCGAGAGTGAAAGTGAACGAAATGAGTGTTGGCTCCACAGGTCCCCTCCGAATGGACCATGCCTCTCGTACTATAAAATTAACCTTAGCTTATGTACCTTTGGAAATTTCTTCCTCACAACTAAATTATATGAATGGCTTTGAAGGTAAACCGCATGCGCGCGACGGGCGCCCGCGACAACCCCACTGCGAGCGCAGGGGTTGCCAACTGAAAGGGAATTAATTAAAATTTAATCAATGGACACATACATGATCGAGGAATGGGTACAATCTAAATTGCCAAAAGTAAATACAACATGTACTGTGTATACACAATGTGTATATATATATACACAATAATCATTGATTCTGATGTAAAGAGGAGTTATAATTATTTTATCAAAATAATCTTTGAATTTTGTTGATATTTTTAATTCTTTGTGGGTTATGGCGCATACTTTGCAACTTAAGCTGTTTAAAAGTTTCTCACGGTGGTGTCCCATTTTAGCAGAGAACCCCATTTTTTTCTTATACGGTTAAAACGTCTTATCAAAAGTTGATTTTGTGATTTAATTCCCTCTAATTGTATATATAAGAGTAGTTCAATTGATTAATTCGACACTAAGGATAATGAATAATTTATATTATATTATTCTTTTATATATAGTTATTAAAAACTTGCATTTTTCAAAAATAAAATGTGAAAATAGTTCTTAGAATATCAATTTTTGTTCCATATACAAAGATTACGTTTACAGCTCTTAAATTTAATAAATGTTTGATCATCAGAATCACTAAATTTCACCTCTTTAGTGTATCTAAAAGTGAGTTTAACCTAATACTATATTTAATTATTCCTCGAGTTTTTCCTAAAACATTATTAAATTATTATTATAAACTGTATAATTAATGAGAATATCTTTGAAAAATATTTTTTTAATGTCAGATTATAATTCATTTATAACAAATTGAACCTTAGAAATTACTTGAAAAAATACTAATCTTGTTAATAGTGTAGCAATCATTACAGCTGTAAAAACAAATATAGGTAAACTTAAAACCACAAAAGTTAAATGTCTAAAAATTTGATATTAAAAAATAGTATTAAGAAATGTCTTAAAAGAAAACTTTAGATCAATGTAAACCAATAAATCATTTATAGATTATTTCCTTGACTTGAAAATAAGTCGTTTTTACAGAAATTCCCTACCCTAAAATTTTGATGTACATATGTTTTAAAATTTGATTAAAACTTATTCACTCTTTTCCTTATTTACCCATTATTTTTGTTGATTTATAAAATATGTTATGTTAACAGTTATATTATCAGCTTTGTTTGATACAATATTTTTTATGAAAGAAAAAAAAACGCAAAGAATATTTTATATGAAAGAAAAAACCACAAACAATATATGTTCATTGCCTTTCATAATAATAATATAATATTAATGGCTTTTAAATCTTAAAGTAACCCATAGATCAGTGGTATGCAAGCAATAAGTCTTAACTTTAACGAAGGTTAGGAGAAACATGTTTGTGGTCGCAAAATTCAAAGAAATTTATTAACAAAAAATATAAGGCCTTTATTCAAAAATAGTTTAGTACCACTAAAATAGCGTAATATAATTATATTATCAACAATTATATGTATTTTGTAATGAACAAACAGTCACAATAGCTGCCAGATGTAGTACTAGGCGACACAGTGCGAATCGCGTACTCTCTCAGTCTCTTAGACGACTGCTGGATTTTTTTTAGAAGTCATTCCTTTCACCACAGACAACAGTTTTACATTAAATGCTCCAAATCAGCTGAAAAGACATCAAAACATAAAAGTAGCTCAGCACTAACCCAACTGATCGGGTAAAAGTTATTCTGTGCATGCAACATATTAATGACCTAATCTGAGTTATATTTATGATCAATTCCTATCTTAGGCATGGGACTAATCATATTTGCTATCATCATATTATAATTTTGTTCAAAAAAGTGTGGGGGTGTGTAGTCGTAAAATCGTCTCTTCGGTTTTCAACTCCTGAATTAGATTTAACCCCCACGTGACCCGACCCCGGAGTCTGATGGGATGGAAGGACCAGAGGGTTAACTCGACGAGGCGGAGGGCGGGGGGAAGGGAGGGCACCGCGTGGTGGGGGCATCCCCTCCCCGCGCGCGCTCTCCCGTCTCATGCATTTAAATTGCTTCATTACTGGCGGAGCCAGGGGCGCACTGCGCGAAATCTCTACTTATATCTGAAAATTTTCCTTATTCATGCATTTGAATTGCGTGGCGCGAATGAATTTTTAAGAAGATGTGTATGTGCGTTGGATGCTACGCGTGCAAATATTGTTGTGTATATATTTTTTGTGTTATCTTAAATTTGAGTAGATAGGGAAAGCATGAGATTTTTAAACGAGTCGTTCTTTAAATAAATGCTGACATACAGACAGAATAGAAAATATTGTCAAGTGCAAACGATGGTTGTATTGAATATGAATTAATCCTATAGCATTTATTCTAGACTCAGTAAATATTTATAATCAATAAAACTTCTTAAAATTTATTTAATTTAGGTGTGCTTGGTTATGTAATAAATATATTGATGTTCATACTACATTTGTGCTTTCTCACTATATATTATAGATCTTAGGTATTTTAGATTATGAGTTTCAAACACAGTTGTATTAGCGATTTTTGTCGTCAATGTTTTATTTATTTATTATTTGTACATGCGAGTTGATTTCTTCTGCTTTCAAATTTTTTGCTATTTTTTGCTATTTTTTAATCAACACAATAGCGTACTTTAATTACAGTTTGGTCGAGGTTATGAGAATAATATTTAAAAATTTGTATGTTGACGGGTAAAGCTAACATTTTTATGAGTGTGAAATAGTATTACGGAAAAATACAAAAGACGTCCTTCCGTCGCATTACCAAACGGGTAAGTCTTCCCGCTGCAGCTTCGTCTCAGTGTTACTCGCGTAGCTCCAGAATTGCCAACTGTATCGGTTCCTCACAAAATAATAAAATTTATACTATATTTAGTTTATATACTTCAGATATAAAAGACTGAAGAGACCTATAAAGTTGTTCAAGTTATCATCAATATTTTCAAATATTTTCAAGTTTTGCTGACCATGAGTTTAGCTGTTAACTTACTATTATAATTATCATGGTTTGTGATATTAGCTAGATTTTCATTAAAATACGGGTATAAGTTTGTTAGATTTCGTTTTTGATCCTCTGGCGGCTATTCAAAAAAATAAAAAACATAGTTTTGTTACAAAATGTCTAAGAATATTTAAAAAAGAAACAAATAATGTCGAATCAAGCTAAGTATTGAACTTATAATATTTACTAAATCTATTCTTAGAAATAGTCAATGTGATTAAACATAAAAATAAAAAGAAATAACATTTTTAAAAGAAAGTTGTATCTACATATTTTTGCGCTATTTTGTTGACAGCCGTAATTTAAATCACTTTTTCTGAAAAAGAACTTAGTAAATATCTCGACTAAGTATGTAATTTAGCGTAATTGTTTCAAAATGGCGAGTATTAAAAACATTTTATATTCTTCGAAAAAATCTTAGAGTAAAACAAAACATAAACGTAGGATGTAACAAACTTTAAGAACACAATAACTGCTGTAGTTCTAATCATTTTTTGAAAAATTGTACATAAGTAAAAATATCCAAAACTTTTAAAAATTTAAATTAAAATCAAAATTTTTTTTATTTATGTTAGGATTGAATTTCTTTTAATTATATTAACATAAAACTTGTTTTAAAAATAGGTTATGATGATTATTATATAGAGTAAACGGGGCGCGGGGCCCGTACTGGCATGCGAGCCCGCCAGCGTCGTCCGTTACGCCAGTGTTACCAGAGTGCCGTCAAATTTTGGCCATAATAAACTTAAATAAATATATATATGTATGTATATACATAGACCCCCTATAGATCAATGAATTTAGATGACTCATTGTAAATACTCTGAAACATTTTAAAGCGCTAACTATTGATTATCTAAAAAAAGTCGATTCTTAATGCTTTATTTATGGTAATATGAAATTTTTACATAGTCAGTTAGAAAGAGATTGAAAAACAATCTGAGACAACCCTTCTGATCTCATACACTGTAATATCCAAAATTAAAATTAATTGAATTATTTAATAAGAAATTTTATTTTTAAACGTCCGCTCCGACCCTGGATTTTCCCCTAGAGCTGCCGGTCCACTTCAAACGGGTTTATCTGTGCATCATGCTACAACGCCAGAAGGGCATATATGCCATGCCATCACCTAACGGCGCATCAACACACACATACACCCGGTGTTTATTTTTTTTCTCTCTCTCACTATCTCTCTCTCGCCACAAACTGCTTTTATCACCTGAGAGACACGCGGACATTTTTGCGCGAAAACCTCTCCTCAAAAAAAATGAGAAGGCCGCAAAAAATGTATGTATACGACACCTAGCGATAATGCCACGTCAATACTTAACCAGCCAACAAAAGGATATCCTTTTGGATTACGATTTCTCAAAAGGAGCGTTCGGGACCACACATGCTAAGACCCGAAATAATCTCCTTTGTGCTCGCACATTATCCTATCCCTGGATTATCCTTGGCGAAAATTTCTTATGTGTATACCTTTTCGCGAAAAGGCTGGCTCGAGATTATTATATTGCATTACGCGTGTATGTGTATCAGGTGTTATCAACGGTATTAAACGAGGACATGGGATTAAATTTTAATCTTGAGGTGTGAGAATTTAAAGTTATATATTTAAAAAAAATATATGGCAGACTATACAGCATGCGCATGCTTTGGAAATATTTTTCCGTCGATGTCAACTCAGCATCTATTGATTTTACGTCGAACAAAGCTAGTGCGTACCGCTGGAAAAACTTCGCAATGCGAACTAGATTTTTCATATATTCAAGTTAACAATCGATATTTTATATATGCAATTTTATGGTGCATGTAAGTGATAATATAAATGGCCATCGAAATATTGTGAATCGAAGCCTCAAACATTTTTGAGAGCAGATCTTAATAAAATAAATATGTATGTATAATTAGTATAAAAATATCGGTTGATTTATTTATTTTTTAATATATATGTATATAACATATTTATAATCGGAACTGTAAGAAATGTGAACATAGATTTAACTAATTAATTAAATAATAAATTGCTAATTAAACATAAGCAAAAATAATCAATAACTAAGGGATAAGTTTTATTATAATAATTAACTTGCAGCTAGAATACTTAAAATCCAAAGGTGTTAGTTTATAAAAGTCTTTAATAATTTTGAAGTTCTTTTAAATGCATATTTATCTCAACACAAGTAATATTAAATCAATACAAATAAATACAATGTGTGATATCACTATCGATATAAATTATATTATATTTTGTTTGTCATATCAAATTAAGACAAGTCCACGAAATAAAATTAAAATAAAAGTATATTTATGATTTATTTAATTACATTGAATTTATTAAAAATATTTATTCAATGAGTGTTTATTGTAATTTTGTAATGTAGTTTTTTAGCATATAGTAAAATATAGTGGTTATTAATAATTATCTATTTATCAAAATAAGATAAGTCCAGGAGATTATGTTTAAATAAATATCATTACATCCTTTATTGAATTATATAGAATTTATTAAAAATATTTAGATTTGTATTATACATTTTTTTAGCATTCTGTGAAATGTTCTATTAATCAGTATGTGGCTAGAATAATAAAGATACTAAAATGTTGGGCAAATAAATTTTTTTTAAATATTATTAAGATTTATCGCATATAAAATAATATTAAGCAAATAAAACAAATCGACAATCAGAATTTAGAGCTATCAATTTTAATTTTAATTTACGCGCCCCTAGTATTAGCTCCAAAGCACACGATACGGATATACGTTCGATATACTTATTACACATTTATAAAAAAAATCTATAAATGTGTTCAAAATATAATAGGGGCGTAAACCCAACTTTCCATCGTTTTATTTTGTATTCATTTTATTGTTCTTTATTTAATAATAAATAAATTATTGTAAGTCCATTTCTTCGACCGCAACATAAATAAGATCTTAACACCTTCACATCCATATCATAGTCAAAAGGTGCGATTATACATTTTTTATCCCAACCTTCAAAAGGTGTATCCATGCGCATATACCTATAGATATACAGTTGTTTAAATCCAGTCACATTCTCAGCCCTGTTTTCATTTTTTTTCAATTCCACATATGCGATTACCTACCGCATAGATACCACGCACCGTCTGTATTGTTTGCAAACTTTTGGGTTTCGCCGCAATTGTTGTCGGCGTCTCCCGTTGTAAAAACAAGGATTAACTTACCACCCCTATTGCCATCGGGGGGATGAAATCGACACCGGGGTCTGAAAATGACGGGTCATCGTAGCGGAAAAACCCCAAAAATGGCAACAATAAGATGTAGTAACAACATTTTTTTTTTCTTCATAAGAAACGTTATACATTTAACATCAGAGTTCCATGACCGGCTGTGTTATTTTAGCGAAAGATCTACTCGGAAGAAATGTTGTTCTTCGTCTGTCGGAACTTTGACACTCCGGGCGTTTGTGTAAATAAAGGAGAGCTTTTGGAATGGGAATTGAAAATTTTGCGCGACCTTTGAAAGTTTCCGTATCTCTGTATATCCATCGCAGGATGTGACACAAAAATTCATGGATGCTTTAAAAATAAATAATATTATGAAAGCAATAGATCTAATTTAATTTGCTTAAATTTCTCTATTTGGAAAATTGTCTACATATTTATAAAATGCTTAGTATTTATGTTTTTTCACGTAATCTAGTGCTTTTTATTATGTAATAAACTAATAGTTTTGTTCATTTAAAGTCGTAAGATAATAATAATTTTTTTTGGTCAAAGTTTTGTTTTGGAAGTTCTGTTGATTTTTTAACTATTCTATAATTAATTGTTATACAAAAGACATTTTTTTTAGAGAAACGTTAATATATTATTATTATTATTAATTAATGGGAACAAGTATTTATTATTATTTTATATATTTTTTATATTACCCTATATAATTAATATAAATTTATTATCAGTGAAAAATATATTTGCATGAAACATGATATTGCTGTATTTATGAAACTAAAAATATTTTTTCATACATAAAAATATTTATACTGTATTAATAATTAAAATATTTGCATTTTAATGATTTATGTATAATTTTTTACTTCATATTAATATTTATTACAAAATAGTTTTGACATCTTTACTTTTTTCTAGAGTATGTTTTTCACGGAATTACTATTAATTATTTTTTTATCCCTTATTTTAAAAGGAAATTAAAGTACAATGCCATTTTTTTTAATTTAACAAAGCATATATTTTTATTTTTATTATTAAGCATTGCATTATTTTTTTCCATGGTTATTTTTTCATTACTGACATTTTGAAACCAAATATAATTGCCAATATTGTAAGTTTTCTATATGTTTTACCAATATAATATATAATTTAATAATTTACCTTAATTAAATTTAAAAACTATTATTTATTCCTATTTTTTCAATAATTAAAAATATACTGTAGTATTATTTTAAATTACATAGTATGAAAATAATCCATTATTAATACATATTATCTATATTTTTTTAACTAATTTGATTTTAATATCCGATTAATTTATATTTTGATAAATTTTAAATATTTCTGTATTGTATTAAAATTCGTCTAATATATAAGAAGCGCGTTAATAATATTATTATATTTTCTAAATCAGATATTAATAACATATATTAGATATACTATCATATCTTTTTATTCAATCAAATTCTCACACCTAATTTATAAGTTTAAATTATTACCGTATTTTATAAAAAATATAACGCGTTTATTATTGTATGTTATAAATCAAATAGTGTAATACTATATTTTTAAATATATCATCAATATTTTACTATTTAATTTAATTTAATAACCTTATTTATTTTGATTTTTAAGTACCCAAAATATTGGTGTATTTTATAAAAATTCTCACAAAAAATATGAATTGCGTGAATAATATTTTTGCATTTTATAAATCAGATAGTATGTAAATAAAATATGTATAAATATATTTTCAATATTTTTTAATTTAATTTAATTACTTTTTAATTTTAATACCCTTTTTATTTTGATATTTTATAAATTCAAAATAGTGTTGAATTTTATGAAAATTCTTACAAAAAAATATAAAGCTCCCAAATAATATTATCGATTTTTATGAATCAGATAGTATGTAAAAAATATTTTTAAATAAATTTTCTCTTATTTTTTATTTAATTTAATTTTAATTTCTAATTTTCTTTATGAATTTTATAAAAAAAAATTCCAACAATATATAATGCTTGTGAATAATAAAATTGTATTTTAATAATCAGATAGTACGTAAATAAATTATATAAATAAATACTAGCAATATATTTTAATTTATTTAAATTTTAATATCTGATTAAATACTCATACTTATTTTTTATGAATCGAAAATATTACTGTATTTTATAAAAATTTGCTTAAATAATATTGTATTTCATAAATCAAACAGTATGTAAATAAATATTATATATAGATTTTCCATTAAGTTTTATCTATTTACATTTTAATACATAATTTATTTATATTTTAATAAAATGAAAATATCGCTAAAGTTTATAGAAATTCACACAAAAATATATAATCTGCGTAAATAATATTATGATATTTTATAGATCAAATAGTATGTAAATAATATATATTTAAATATACTATCAATATTTTTTTACTTATTAAAATTTTAATATTTGTTTTATATCAATTTTTATTAATTTTAAATATTGCTAGAATATGAAATGCTTACATATTATTATTGTTTTTTATATAATTAGATAATATGAAAATTATAATTAATACCTAATATATTCCTATTTTTTATAAATTCAAAATATCACTGTATTTTATAAAAATTCATCAAAAAAATTACGCGCGGGAATAATATTGTTGTATTTTTAAAAATCGAAGTATATTTTAATCATATATGATTAGATAAGCCATCAATATATTTTTTAAGTTGCAATACATATTTTTTAGCATAAATTAAAATCATTTGTTTATTAATTCACTTGCGGCTAACTTTATGCGTTCTAAATATATCGGGGTGTTTGTTATATTGCTAAAGAAATAAATCATACATTTTCTCTTTCGCAGTAAGAAATTATATTTATAACCTTTTATAATACAGAAATGATCCGACGATTTAAATATAGCTTTGAGGTGTAAAGTTTATTTTTATAATTGAAATTTGAACAATTCTAAATCTATGTTCGTGAAAATAATATTATATCTCACAATTCAAGGCTAATTTTAGTAGTGTCATTTAATCATATATAATAGCTAAATATTATTTTTAATACATCAAATAAAAATTATATTATTTAGTTTTAATAAATTTAAAAAAAATATTTGTTATCTGAAAATATTATGATGTAAACTACATTTAACACCGAGTTACTATTAACGTACATATATTATGACTTCACATAAAACATGTACGTTTAATATCCAATTATGGCAATGCAATTTTAAATTTGATCGCCTCGTTAAAATCTATTCATATGCAAAACACGGAAATAATAAAAACTACAGCTAGCTATAAAATTAACAATTCACACTTTTTAAAATAAAAACGAATAAATACGAATAAACCTCACACATGTTTTTCGCAGTAAAATGCTTCATTTATAGACATAAACAATTACCTAAGATTTTGTGAATCGCTTGAATTATTTTAATAAGAATTGCTATATTTACATAGGAACATAATACGAAATTGCAACCCTTCAACGCGGTTTGATATAAAATAAAAGGGCGTGAAAATACTTTGAGAACATTGCTGACAAGCCCCTCGTCAAAAATAGCAGCTTATCCTTACTGACACTCAGAGCAAACCTGGTTTAATCTACTTTTAACCATACCCACCGGTTAGTGTTTGAATTGGAGATTTTGATTTGCCTACAAATAATTAGATTGTCAATAATATGTTTAATTTAGGATAGTTTTTTAACAGAGCTTCTTATTATGTTTTACGGTCATTCGTCTCTCTTAAATAAATTTATGATAAATGTGCAATAAAAAAATCACCGGTAATAATGTTGCTATTGTGTTTCGTGAATCGTTCGAGAACAATGTGTTTACCTCGAGAGTATCATATATGATCCCACGTGTGTTTGGTGGCTGACTCCGAGGCGATTTTCTATGGCTTTATAATATATGTTAAGTAGTAATAATCTTGAAAGGACGAGGTGTCACAGGGAGAGGTCGGGACTAACCAGACAGCTTCCGTATCCAAGATATTATCTTGGACCGCTTGCTACCCACCTACATGAAGATATTCAAACTTTGATATATATATTTATTTTAAAATAATATATATAGCAAAAATATTTAATTAAAACATAGAATCAATATTTAATCTATGTATCTATTATATCTGTATATAAGCAAATAATAAAAATTATATTTAGATCCATAACCCATGAGCTTCACAAATTTATAATACATATTTTAAATATCCCAGCACATGCATAGCATATCCTTTTTCTAGTATAATTTTTATTTGTGGTTGAAAAAAATTACTGGTCAAAAAATTATTATATACAAATAATTTTTCATCGCCCTATACACTCCATCCAAGAATGGTTCCTGATTTTTTTCTAGCAGGTTGTTAGCCTTTCCAATAAATATTTTGTGATAATTAATTTGACACCCAAGCAGAGCTTTGCAATATTTAACCATTCTACGAGTTTTCTTGAGGTCATTCAAGGGCCTGCATGAGACTTTAAAAGCTGATGTAAATTAATTTTCTAATCGAAACTCATATAACCAAAATTGACACGATTTATTTTTATTAACA
The DNA here is from genome assembly GCF_051122295.1 of Plectrocnemia conspersa. Classification (NCBI taxonomy): domain Eukaryota; kingdom Metazoa; phylum Arthropoda; class Insecta; order Trichoptera; family Polycentropodidae; genus Plectrocnemia; species Plectrocnemia conspersa. Next base: position 28,448,411 of record NW_028277175.1, read on the forward strand.
TCTTCACGATGTACTGAACATATATTTTTAGACGCGGTAGTTCCATTACTTACTTTTTAAATTTATCTTACCTGCAATATCAAATATAATATTTATTCTCAGTAATTGTCAAACAATTTAATATATAAATAAACAGGCTAAAACAAGTAGAAAGTGTATCAAAGATGAAAAAATTATTAAAAACTATCTGCAAATAAATACTGTTACCATGTCAACTACTTTTGCGTTAATTTATACTTGAAAACATATAAATCTAGAAATCTCTGAATTTTATTTCTTAATCACTGATGACCTAAAAAGTGTGTTATGATATTGAAACATTGGTCCAATGGAAGCGATCTGAAAAGCCAATAACATAAAACCACGTCAAGTTCAATTAAATGTCAAGGTTCTCTTGAGTGTTTTTTAGCAGTGTAGTCCATTACGAATTTTCACCATAAAGATGTACCTTGCAATTTTACGCCGTTCGTTTGAGACAATAAAAAAAACGAACAGAATTGTGGCTTGGGTTTTGCAACACTATGCAACTTAAGCTACTCTAATGCCTGCACTACACTCTCTGGAAGTTGGCCAAGGTTGGCCAAGGACGGAGAATATAGTGGGTTACTTCGGTCGAGTTCGGTTCTGCCCGCTCTAAAATCTCTCGGAAGTAGTCCGAGGTTACCGAGAACGGGAGGTAAAGTGGGGGTAATTCAGTCGAGCGCTTCCGAACATTGTCGGCAAAAGGACCGAAGTCGGAGCTGCTCTTTCAAGCGCGAGCGGTGAGATACTTCCCCTTTCGCTATCTCGCGTGTTAAGTGACGAGAGTGAGAGAGATAATGATATGGTTTTTCGCAAACTGAGATAAAACGAGTAACTCGGTTCAATTTCAGTATGCGCGTAGGCGCCCTATGGTTAACGCGCATGTCGAGCGCTGCATCGTGGTCATGTGGTCAAGTTATAATACCACATGCTTATCGGGGACTTCAACAGACTCTTACTGACATCTTTGAATATTTTAGGGCACCAAAAGGAATTAATCATATTTTTTATAGTATATTCTTCTAACAGATATCGTTATTATATTTTTTTTCATATAAAATTAAATAATTAGTGATACTTGATTTTGTTAAAAAAAATCGTTTCGATTATCCTTATGTATTTTCCTAGATCGCTTTATATAAATGTCACACCATAACGAATTCTTATTTAGAATCGATGGCGATAAATTCTAGGATAGTCACAGATGTGGTGATCGTATTCTGAAGTATCATTTTTATGCCATATGGCATTTTGCAAAAACCGACAAAGATTTTGCGTAAATTGAATATTTACGACCGAAAAGTTTTCACTGATATTGTATTGATGAGTGCTCACACAAACTTTTATAATTATCAGTAGCGTAATTTTAATAATATGACAATTTAAAAATTGCGATTATTTGGCACATTTTTCGATTGCGCGCAATTATACCAGCTGTACATGACAGCAGCCGCTGTGCGGACGTCATTCACTCCCGCCGTTCGGACAGCATATGAAATTTTTGGCAAAAATCATAAAATAATTTATTATAAACATTAGAAATATCTATAATATTTATATATATTTATAATTTATTTTTCGTTGTGTCATGATATACATAAGCCCAATGCGTTACAGTGGAATAAACACAATGGACAATTATTAAATAAGTTGTGAGACGCCAGACTGAATGCAAAATCTGTAAATTAGTAACATATAGCTTATTAATTTTAATGTATTATTAATTATTTCTATTTACGACTTATGTCGATTTTAATTTTAGCATTCAAAAAAGTATTTATCCGTAAGGTTAGGAAAATATAGGAGAACCTAATCTGTGATTTTCGATCAAAACGATTAATCATCAAATTAAATTTTAATCGTAACGATCTCGTCGATACGAATAAAATTTAAAAAAACATTAGGGTTCATATGGGATTTGAGCCCAGACCTTTCAGGTGTTAGTCACTGACTTAATAATGAGTAAATAAAGCAATATTACAGTTAGAAGTCAGTGACTTTTTTAGACTCAATACAGGTATATCTTGCTGCGCAGTGCAATTTTTTCAGTTTTTTTACTCATATACAGATATTTCATAAAATAAAATATAAATAAGATTAATTTTTATTTTTATTTTTTGCTTTATTTTTTGATGACAGTAACAACTTGGATACTATTTTTATTTTAAGGTTTATGACTAAAATATTATTTAAAATTAATCTTACTTTATTTATACGTAAGTAGATGTTAAAATAAACAAGTCACAATTGAGAAGCTGTGATATTGTAAGGCGTTGGTCTTATTATTATTCATTTTTATATGAATGATTCTGATGGGCGTAGGATTTTGTCACAGGATGTCACTCAGCTACCTGTTGTATATTTTCATGTTTTAAAAAAACATCTTTTTAATTTATACATATTTTAATTTATTTTTTGCTATTGCTGAAAATAGTTTTTACATATGTACATACATATAAATTTTATATTTTTATATATTTATAAAAGTTTTATCTCGATAGTAAATATTAAAGAACAATTATCAAGAAAATTATATTTTATGGTTATTTACTTCCTACGTTGACTTAACATGATAGTATATAATAATGTGTGGTGTTACATTTTTATTGAGTCATTTCCTGAACGTATTAAAAAGATATAAGATCTCACGTCCATTCACAGTCGCCACGATTATTTACATTGTAAATTTATTTATGCCACTTTTTACACCGCCATTGTTCAACAAATGTAAACATTACCATATATTCTTCTTCAGCAACACAGAACGACGTTTTTATTACGTATTTAGAACAAATTTATTATTACGATTATTTACCAAAAATTAAGTCTTTACACATGTCCTGTCACGGTCCACGTGGCAATGCGCACACGCATTCGGTCATCGAGCACGTGTTGTAATTTGCCTCAGTGATCTGTCCAAATTGCCAAGACATAATAAATAGGAAATGTTCACAGATGTCGGATGCACCCCCCGCTCATTTCCCGGGGGTGAAATGTATGAAACATACATAAATTTGTTTTCGGCAAATACACCCTTAATCCACTTGTGTTGGGCATCTGCACTGTATGACAACATTCGCCCGAAGGATAACTCGGCTTTGGCAAAATCTGAGGGGAGTTGATCGTCATCTAAAATTGACGATAAATTGTGATTGTATTGACAAATTCGGATTTGATGAGTGATTCGTACACCAATTGATAGTGCATTGTTAACTTTATAGATTAGTACTAGTGAGCTACTTTCCTTAAATTGTATTAAATTTATGTACATCTTTATTTTTTATTAAAATGCTTCGGTAACATATTATTAAAATATTCATCTTCAATATTTCTTCTTATTATCAAGCATTCTTCTATAACAAGTAAATCTATTTTTATTTGAGACTACTCTCATTGCCCCTATTTGTAATTTTTGTAACATAACGGACATGATGGTTTTAAGTGTAAATTATCTTAGATCAGTATGATACATTTTTTTCTCGGTTTTTACTGATATTAATTTATTTTACCAATTAGTGCAAAAAATAATTAATTTCCGATAAAATATTATTTATTTAAAAAATAATTTCATAACTGTTGAACATTTTTAATTTTATAAAATATACATAATCAAGGACGGAATGGCATAGCACGTAACGTCTTAGACCAGTAACTCTGAGGTTGCGGGTTCGAGCCCCGGCAGCCGCACTCAAATTTTTATTTATAAAAATGTGCTATTCTTTAAAAAAAAACGGCCCAAGCTGCGATGACATTTATTGATTATAAATTTTATAGTACATAATACTTTATAATTAATAAGTTAGATTAATACTGATTAATACTTGCTTGTAGGTATTCATTATGTTCGATTGACTTACTCAGTTGGTACAGATTTGTCCGGGCGTACAACGGAAGATTTAATAAAAATAAAAATAACACAATTCTGTGCAAATTACTGATCAGTTAGGATGTCAAAAGAAAAATAATTTTTCTTTAGGGACGTCATTTTAGTTTTTTTCATATCATAAGATCAGCTACGATTAAAATAATTTAGCTAAATTTATGGAACATTTTAAACACATTTTTTTATCGAATTTATTGTATACACAATGGCTAATAATTATTGGAACGAATTTGATATACAAAAAGATCAGTTTCGTGTCAGCTTTTTTTTTGCTCAGATTTGCATATAAATTAAAAAGCGATTGAATTATTGAACTGATTGAAATAAAATCTTTGCGTCTTGAAACAACAGATACAAGAACTTCACAAAAAATAATAAATGGTGGGCCTTTCCAAAATTTATTTCGTTCAACGAATAAATTCTGTGAATTTCAGTCATAGTAGATACCGCTGACAAACATTATAGTATAAACGAATATTTTACAAATATTAGATCATATATATATATATATTATATTTGAATATTTATGTATCCGAATATTTGATTGAGAACCAAATTAAAAACAGTCTACAATCGCGCAAATAGCTAAAGAAAGATCACCTGAGCAACAGATATCCGACATTTCTTGCTACTATTAACAAGTTTTTATTTTTAAATTTTGTATGTAATCAGTATATCAGTTTGTAACATACCAATAATTTTAAATTATAAAGATGTAACTCAAACATTTTCATCTCTTATTTATCATTGACGAAAGCGACGTTCCACTGACTGTAACTTCTGAATCATTAGTCATTAAAATATAGATAGTTGAGGGTATGTATGTATGTAGTTTGCTTAACAAGGAATCTGCGTATGTATCCCTTCATAAATGTGGTAATGATTGGCAAATTTGGTGTAAAGGAAGCGCTGGGGTTGAAACTAGCACCCCGCGACGTTCCACGACGGGGCGTCCGACAGGAACAGCTGCAGCATCCTCCCATGGACATACGGAGGCACAATGCGGAATACATGCCTCTTGGATATCTGGTCCAAAAGGGGTGAGTTGTTAAAAGGCTGTAATTGTATCAACTTGAGAGGACGTCCACTCGACGTCTGCCCCATGCTGCGGAGATGATAGAATTTTAATTGAGCACCTACACCTACTGGGCTCAATGGGCTAAAACATATATGAAAACATTGGGAATGTCTTTTGCATAAATCGATTTTTTTACGTTTGAACCTCGGAGGCAATGACTCATGGAAGGTCTCCTTATCTCGACTGTGCAGAAAGAGGGTCCATCTATCAAAAGTGTGATCCCCATATCGGCCATGCGCCTGACGTGTGCCTCGCCTGGTCTCGCTCCGATTGCAGATAAACCAGAAACGGGGTGCAGATCACTCGTGCTCCATCGAGCGGACTGGTGTCAGGGTCAAAACTGCTGCAACTTTGGCATTGATGCGTTCAAACTGGTTTTAAAATTAAAACATATTTCCGATATTGTCTTGAATCTACAATGTGCAATATTATATTTAAGTTTATGAGCAACTAATAACTAACTTAATTAATCAAAATAAATGTCATAAGAAATGCACATTTTTTATTAATTTATTTATGTAATTAGATCATATCTAAATTAAACTTATAAATAAATAAATATAATTTAGGTCTTAATGCATGAATGTGTTTCTTTATTTTTTTAAGGAAAACCATTAAATATTAATTTCTGTGGATTGTTTTAATAATATTATTATATAAATCCACACATTTTTCCTTTAAATTGTCATTTTTTTAGTAATAAATCAATGCACGTCATTATTTCTTATTAAATGAATATTTAATGTGAAATAAAACCTAACTCTGTAATAAGTTGTCAAGATGCTTCAACAAGTAATACTTATCTGAAGGCAAGATGTCTAGTGTATGATATATAGTAAATTATGCAATATTTTATAGCCCAATACATTCCACTACAGTGGGTTGTTGCGCATTGTCGTGCAGAATAATTGTACCTTTTAAATTAAATAATACAAGTATCAAAAGTGGAAGTTTTTGCTTCAATTTCTTGACTTTAGCTTTAAGCTATAATGGTTTTGGCATGATTCAAAACAATATATAAGATAATACTGAGTGCAGATTATTAAACCGTCACTTTTATTTTTATGTAAATTCGGTTTTACAAAATGCTTTAGGGCTTCATTGTTTTTGTGCAAAAATAATATGTGCGTAATTGCTTTCTTTTCAAGTATAAGACATTTACACAAATTTTACGCAATATTACTGTAGCGATCACACACAGATGACCACTTCAAAAGAGTCATTTTCCCAAACCCTAAACTCGTGTTAATGACTGACCAAAAACGATCATTTATTAACAATGGAGATAAACAACATAATAGCGTAAAGGATTTGCGGGAGCACACAGAACATAAGTTCAAATCATAAATCACTACATCCGTGACATTTCCGAAAATGCAATACTACCTTGGACGAGTGAACGTCGCTTTCTAAAGGCGTAGACTTATTTCGCCGTTTTACGAAACGCCGTTTTACGAAGTGAAAGTTGTGCATTCACAGATTTGTTATATAATTTCATTATTTAAGTACTGTTTACGATGGAATGAATGAACATATATGCGCTAATTATATGAAAAAGAGTATGGGTCTTTTAATTCTAGATATAGAAAAAGCTTTCGATACAGTATGGCATGACAATTAGATACATAAACTATACAAATCTGCTATGCTTTAAATGCTCATATCTGATTATTAGAATCTATGTTGTTTCACTAAATAATGAACACTCAATTCCGCGTATATTGATATTATATTTAATTAATACATTGATATTATATTTAATTAATATAGCTTTGTTAATTATTATATACAATTGAAAATGTATAAAATTTTAAGCATTCACAATCAATCAATAGTTCCATATGCCTAGTCTTTGTTTTCAATTTTGAAAAGCACAAGTTTTCTTTGAAGCGGCGCAGGGGGTTGAAATCTCGCCGCGACCCTTTCTAATCGACATGTTAAAAACACGCAGAAATACTAGATTGGGGGGTGAGTCAATCAGAGCGAGGGGCGACTAAACAACAATCGCATTTTTTATTTAGAAGCGATTAGTGGCTGTGATTGACAATTTGACGCGGGACGATTATTTCCTGAGTTGCCATGACACTTCTTTCTTCCGGAAGGCGTCGATCCAATTCCGTATTCATCAATTATGTTACACATACATAAATATAAAAAAAATCTTTATACTATTTTTCCTCATCGATCAAAATGGCATTGAATAATCGCTCCGAAGGCCTTCGCTACTCATTTCAACCCCTAAACGTTCCCGACTATCACTGGGCATTGGGCCTCAGCTGAACTCTCCTCTTGGGATTTGGATTGAACCCTCGCGGGAGTCAGGTCGGTGTTAACTGAAGAATAACTCGACGATGTAGCGTCCGATGAAACGATTTATCAAACTTAACCAGCTGAGGCCTGTTGAAGAAGAGTTTGCTCGAAAAAATTAGGGGTGAGGTTTGGTGCTTAACTATAACTATTGTTCGGTGTTGCAGTTTTGATACAAATATTCCCTTGCATGTATTAAATAATTTGTAACATTAGGGGCTATATTTAATTTTTAATATATATGATAATAATTAATATATGTATTTTTCAGATTAGCATTATAAATATTTATTTTTGTTTATTATTTGCAAAGAAAAAATATTTTTAATAAATATGTTTCAATTTTTTTGTTGTTGTTATAGTCTATATAATTTTTCAAGAACACGCTTGATAATATCAGTATTAACACAAAGGTGTTTTTGGTACGTTACAGTTTTTTTTATATAACACGTGTATATTTTAAAATCAAAAATTTTGACCGACGTTATGTCGGGTATATTTCTGTTATAATCATAATATATGATAGTCTGATGACCATGACTATGGCGAGAATATAAATGTCGAAACGTTGGTTAATTAATTAATAAATTATTTTAAAAATATCTGAAAATATTAAAATATTAACTTTTAAAATTCATAAATATAGTTTAGGGTCAAAAACACAATTTTATATTAATACAATACGTACTATGTATCATTTCTGTATTAAAAAAAATAACTAAATATTATCTTCCAGTATTTTGCTAAGGAAAATATAATGAGTCTTTAGCTAAAATGCATTTTTTTCTATGTTCAGTATATAATTGAGATTATATATTATAATGAAACTATTACCACAAATATATAATGGCTAAATTTACATATTAAATTATAATATAATTTATAATTTTTTATAACATGTAATAAAAATTATCTTCGAACGTTTCGTCTAGTATATTCCTGCCATGATCACGTTCTACTATTAACTAATGACAATGATAGAAATACAGTGAAACATTGGGCAACATCAAGAAGCCCGATATTTAAAGTATGCATTCAATACTTTTAAGAAATAATTGATACCGAAAATTTCTCTATTTTTAGTTTAAAAATCTACAATTATATTCTAAGGCCAAAACACAGCTTCATATAATTTATATAATATATACTACATGTCGTAAATTATCAAAGTCAATAATATAAATTAAATTAAAAAATATATTAGAGTATATTGTGAAAGTAAATAAAATTATTTCTGTACTAAAATATTTTTTTTGATAAAAAATATATTATCAGAAAATATATTAATATATAAAAATATTTATTTATAAATAGTAACATGTGTAAATTAATATTTCGATGAGTATATTTTGGTCATGCTCAATTTTTAAAATATTTACAGAAAAAAGTTATTAAATTTAACCTAATCTTTTTAAAAATATATTTCTTACCAATTAAAAAAATACAAAAAAAAATTGATGAATCTGTTGTTAGTTACAGTTTATTTTATTTTTTAAAAACACTTTTCTTAAAGTAAAATATTTCTAAATTTTAATTTTACAACTTGAAAAATACTTGTTTGAAAAATGATAAGTCTACCAAATAAATCAATTACCCTTTCTCCTCAAGAACTTAAGACAATCTTAAATACATACATCAATAGATGAAACATAAGTGAGGCAAAAACTTAAGAAATTTTATCATACACGATGGAATTTATTAATTTATTTAATGTGAGAAGCAAGAAGATATGTTTCGTTCAAAGGTCAGATTTAATATCGCTATAATAAAAAGCGACATGTTGCAAAAACGATCACATATGTAGAATGGTTCCCGGGGGGCCTCTATTGCAGTCTGGAAACTACCCTGGAGCGGGCGACCCGCAACTCGACCCTAACTAACCCACCCCCGGGGGAGAGACTGGCTGTAGCTCTAGCCCTCGCCCTTCCATAACGAGATATTTATCTATTTATGCGTGCAAAAAATCGAGATGTTGTGAAACACTGGTCCGACTTTATAAATGGTTATTTGATAGGATAGGCTCGGCGACACCCAACGACGCTTCTAAAACAGATTAATTAGGATTTTTTAAACTTTATCTACATTTTGCAATAGTTTATCTTACTGCTTCATATATATTTATAGTATGCATAACATCGGATGTTCTCTAATACAACTTTATTAGTAATTAATTAATCTGTACTATAAAACAGAAAATACATGTGTCTGTCTGTCACAAGTACTCCTCAGAAACTATGAACAGTAGCGACGTGACATTTGCATATATTATTCTGGCTGTTATTTCTATGTCAGCTGTGCCATTTTAAACTTTTAAATTAAAAGTTGAGCTTGATGGAACGCTAAACCTCATATTATTTTATTAAAAATAAATTCGCATAGCATTAAATAAATTATACATATGTTGCACATTAATATGTAATTATCATTATTCACACTTGTAACAAATTAAATATTTACTATAAATATGGAATAGAAGCTGAACAGCGACGCGCTGACTACCGATTACATGCTACTGCAAAATGTTAAAATAAAATACTAAAAATATTAAAAATAGGCAAGTATTAAAATTAATTTATTTAATTAATTTTAAAAATAATTCAGAGTGAATCTATTCCAGACTAAATATAAATTTTTAATTTAGTAATGTAAAAAACTGATCTAAGTGTGTAAGATTTTTTTGGCTTATTTATTAAATTAATAAGAATATAAATAGTGCAAATGTTTAAGAATGCTGTTGGCGAGGATACGTTACATAGATTAATTGTACATAAACTTCTAGAAGGGCCGCAAAGATCACTTTAAGATTTCTAAATAAGTTGATATTTTGTTGGGTTCTTGCAGAGCAATTTTGATTGACATCTTGAGCTTGAAACGAATAGAAGACAAATTTGTTCCAGAAGCATTGAATTTAAAGCATCGTTAAAATATCATAACAGCCATTAAAAAATAAGATGCATTCGTCTTAATGAAAGCATTAAAAAAAGCTCGTCAAATTCAATCGACTGTCAAGGTTTTCCCAACTGTTTTTTTTTCTCATTATTACACTGCAAATTTAATTTTTAAATATACCCTCAATAAAGAGTATAATATTGCGGTTTTATTGAAGCAATCCAAAGAATACAACTAGACTTGTGTTCAATCAACTCTTAGATTATGCACCACGATAACGCTCTGACTTTACTACAAATTTGTGATTCTTTAGCCATAATCTGCTGTTTTATGTACCAGAAGATACAAACATAAACAAATTAGACAATAGTTTTTCAATGTTTAAAATGTACTTGAAATGTTCAATCAACTCGAGTGTCTTTTGTCAATACTTTGCACCTGTTTGATGGACCGTTTCAATTGTATCTCACAGTTTGAGAGTCTAAGGAGAACGTAACAAAGGGTACTCACTACTCGCCGATCATAGGGTGATCGGAAAGTACCCTTCAAGTGCTTGTGGATGAAATGTTTGAACAGTGCTCATCTGCAAAAGCATGGGGAAGACCATGGGGCAAGTGCATAACTGCCGAGGCATTGTTTTGCAATATGAAGGACACTTTTGTGAAATTTAAAATAAGCCACACGAGAGCAAGTTCACACGGTATGGTAATATATGTACTATAACATATGTAACATGATATGTAATTGTTTACATGCTAAATAACATATTCATGTATGCAATAAATATAATGCGTTTTAAACAAATATACTCGACTTCATTATATAACATGCGGTTTTTTATAAAAAAATCCATAATTTATAATAATACAAACATACAGTGCTTTTTTTTGTAAGAAAAAATGTGCTTGAACTCACACATACATATGTATTCAGTTCTTAACATAATTTTAATCTATTGTATTTAAAGCTAATGTAAGCAAAGTTTTTTCCAATACTGGTATGACAAATCTATGACTCTGAACAACCACAGATCAACGTACATTGGAGGATCAAGTTATATAAACAGAAGTGCTACAATTGTCTTAGTCTTTAATGAGATCCAAGCCATGTTAGGTAAATATTTTTAATTAAATAATTTATTGATCATTACAATAAATAAAATAAAAAAAATATTTTTACTATATTATATGAAATAAATTATATTTTACCAGAAGTAAAAAATAAAAAATATTATTTTTAATTATTAAAATGCTTGCAAAATTTTATTTACTTTTCTTTTGCCATCTTTAACAGAAGTATTAACGAGCGTATATATTTAACTTAAGTATATTTTTCGTGTTTCGTTTTAAGTTTCAGAAAACTATTTAATTAAATAGTTTTTCTCACGAGGGAAATAATTAATTAACTTTATTTTTAACGCTCTCAATTGATCGGTAAGAGAAGTGTAAATATCGTATATTATTAACTCGAAGTGATTTTTTTGACTTCGGAAGTTTCTTTGAAAAATAAATTTTCAGAAAATTAATATGATTTTATTTTGAGCGAATTAATTGATTAACTTTCTTTTTACAACCTCACTGATTCGTGGTTCGCATAATAGAAGTATCATAGTAACATAAAGGGATTTTTGCGTGTTTCCTTTCGACTTTAGAAGTTTCTATAAAAGGTAAGTTTTCAGATAATTTTTTTTTTGGGCGAAATAATTTTTTTAGAAGAGCAAATGCTATTGTAATAGTGATAATAAACTACCCGGAAACGAACCTGGTACCCGGTTAATTTAAAGAAAAATGATTTTGGCCAGGTATTTGGATGCCCTATGGATATGACAATAGGGCGAATATGTCTATACTATATTTGCGTTAACACAGTCAGTTCGAGAGCTATCCATTTCAACATTATTCATAATTGGGAGTAAATTGCATCAATTTATTTTTTTAATTAAATTACTCCAATGCGTCGCGATAGTCCAAACAATAAAGAATACATAAAATTATTAAATATTAAAATTAGCTCAAAAACTAGAACGACTAAAGTTTCTCAATAAATATACCTCAACATATTCCCTGTTCGCAATAGATCTACTGTACTGTGAATATTCGCGTAAAGTTTATATTGTACAGTCGACGAATTAATGGAAATGTCAAGAATAGCAAATGCAAATACTGAACCGCATAATTATTTCCGCAAAACTTCATATTTCAAACGTATATGGGTCATATTTTGTTTTATTCCCTAACGAATGAAAATATTCATATTTTTAATATTCCCAATAGCGTTTATATATATATTTTTGTCTCAATTTTCCAAGAATTTTTATTTAAGAATTTAAATACATTTGCCAAAACGAATGGTATATTGCGGGAAAAATCTGAACGACTTAATCAGCGAATTAGTCGTTTAAATAACAAAGACGCCAGTCGCGTGGCGTTGCGTTGCGTGTTGTGGACACGCGCTACGCCCCTGGGGGGCGTACGACACGTGTCGTGCCAAAAAGGAACGGATCCGCTACGCGATCTAATAACAACCTTGCAGTTTTTAACCAGATATATCAGCGGAAACCTCAGTTTTTTTTATTTTCAGTCATCTATAAGTTCAATGTACTCAATAAAGTGTATATATGCAGGCTTTAGTGAGCCAGCAACATGGTTTTCGTCATGTCATCGACACAAATTTTCAAAAAGTATTTCACAAAGTCTGCCATAAACTTTTTTTAATATGCGAGTTCTGATTAGGGATTGCAATAATACCGGAATTTTCAAAACTGGTATTATCGAGAGAAAAAACAGCTAGTACCGGTATTACCGGTATTGCCATTATTATTGTTATTTTAATTAATTAACCGGAAAAATAATCCAAATACCGCGTATTTTTTTGCTTAGCAAAAAGCATTCGAATACATATAATAAATATTTTAATTACAAATTATTTTAAATTAATTATAAAAAAAAACATATCTCACACTTACTCAAAATTTTTAACAGAGGTCAACCCACAAATCGTTGAAATCGGTTGCGGAAGCAATAAATGGGCGAGCACTAAGCCTCTCTCAGTCTGAAAAATAAATACAATTTCATATTTAGAATGCCACTTTTATGAAAAATCACGATAAAGGTCCGCGGGACTCGATATTTTGAATTTAGTAATCCGTGAGGTCCGATAAATTATGTTCTAAAGTAGGCATGAAATTCAACTTAAGACTGCAACGGAAACTGACGTTTTGATTTAGGCAGCAAAATAAATAACTGATGTTTAATAATAAAAGTAATATACCAAAATGATAGACTCTTGGCTTAGTTAAGAAATCTATGTAAAATATTTAAAAAATTAAGAGCAGTAATGATGCACGCCAAAAATAGATGAGCACCATGCCACATAATTTATCCAGCTCCTCACAAGCTGATTGAGAAGCTGGATGGCTTCTCAACAAGCTTGTAGAATAAACTTCATATACATACATATTTAAAAAATAATATTTAATGATTTTTTATATAAAAAAATGTAATTTTAAAAGCTAAAATTATAATATAAAGCTAAAAATGGGGATACGCATGTTTTCTGATTATTTCGGCAGATAAAAAGGGTAAAAAAATCTAGTATATAAATATTATTTACAATTTATAATTTATTTTTCCAATCAAATATTATTTTTATTGCCCATATTTATTACATGATAATAAATTAATAATATAAAAAATGCATTTAATATTACGTATTGTCCGTGACTATTTCTCTAATCTCACCACACGAGCCACTCATCTTTCCCGTCTGGGAATTGGGAATGAATCGAATCTATTTATTCTCGTTCCTAACTGGATAAAGGGGACGATTCATTGTGGCGCCGTGATCACAGAACTAATCAAATGTCCCTCTCAGAATTTAATATCCGAAAAAGGTATTACGGTCTATAAATGACTCCATACACGCTTGTCGAAAGCTTCAGTTTATTTTTAATACACCCAAAATTATAATAAGGCTATTTTATTCGAGGAATAACTTTCTTAGAAGTTTAATTTTACTGCGTCGTTGAACATTTTTTGTTTCGAATTCCAGAGAGCTTGATTTATTTTTAACACAGTAATTTCAAGAATAAATTTTACTTTTGAATGAATGAGATTCAATATAATTTTGCTTAATTGTATAATTTCACGTGTCGTTAAATATTATTTGGGTAACTGTGGTGTTAATATTTACTATTTCATTTATTTTTTAAACAATACTATTGTATACAAAAAAATGTTTCAACACAATAAACGTGTTTAATAACGCGTCAAAGGTAATCATACTATTTTTTTATAGCTCATACATAACATTACCTTAAATTTATTAGTATTACTTTATTGTTAGCTACAATCATATTATAAGTATAAGCACAAAATATTAAAAAGTATATAAATGACAGCCCATCCATTATTTTAATGGCAGATTTCATTCAAAATATTTTTTTACTAGAAATTCACATATCGAACGTGTATGCTCTCTTATCTTATCTGACACGTTCAAAGGATGCATGTAATTACATTCGCGTCCCACAGGACACTGTCCCGCGGGATTCTGGGACGAAATTTCGATCGGCGGGGACGAGTAAAGTGTGACAGCAATAAGACACTCTATCAATCTCGGTTCCCCTTTTGTCAACGCATCTGTATATTTATTTTTTCCTTCATCACTTCATCATGTAAACACCTGAATCAGAATGGACCATATAGAATTACCCATTATGTAGTATATTGTATTTACACACACGTGTCAACATTGCGCATATGTCAGATAATCTGATGATAGGATGGATTAAATATCTCTTCATGGTTGTAATTACAGAATACGGAAATGAAACAACGTAATAGAATAATATGAGTATTGCCATATTTCGGTACGGTACAGACGTGTTTGCATGATTTTGTGTTAGAAAAAGACTTGTTTTTGATTTTATGCCTGCACTAGACTCTCTGGAAGTTATCCGAACCGAAGCTACAACTGAAGTCGGCCGAGACCTACGACTTCGAGTAAATGACCGGACGGCGGCTTCTGTCACGTACAGCCGGCATATTTGCACGCGATCGAAAAATGTGCCAAATAATCGCAATTTTTAAATTGTCATATTATTAAAATTACGCTACTGATAATTATAAAAGTTTGTGTGTGCACTCACCAATACAATATCAGCGAAAATTTTTCGGTCGTAGATATGCAATTTACGCAAAATCTTTGTCGGCTTTTGCAAAATGCCATAAGGCATAAAAACGTTACTTCAGAATACGAACACCACATCTGTGATTATCCTAGAATTTGTCAACATCGATTCTAAATAAGAATTCGTTATGGTATGCCATTTATATAAGCCGATCTATGAAAATACATAAGGATATTCGAAACGATTTTTTTTAACAAAATCAAGTATCACTAATTATTTAATTTTATATGAAAAAAAATATAATAACGATATCTGTTAGAAGAATATACTATCAAAAATATAATTAATCCCTTTTGGCGCCCTAAAATATTCAAAGATGTCTGTCTAGTAATAGTCTGTTAAAGTCCCCGTTAAGCATGTGGTATTAAAACTTGACCACGTGACCACGATGCAGCTCTCGACATGCGTGTTAACCATAGGACGCATACGCGCATACTGAAATTTAACCGAGCTACTCATTTTATCTCAGTTTGGAAAACACCATATCATTATCTCTCTCACTCTCGTCACTTAATACGCGAGATAGCGAAAGGGGAAGTATCTCACCGCTCGCGCTTGAAAGAGCAGCTCCGACTTCGTTCCTTTTGCCGACAATGTTCGGAAGCGCTCGACTGAATTACCCCCAATTTACCTCCCGTTCTCGGTAACCTTGGACAACTTCAGAGAGATTTTAGAGCGGACAGAACCGAGCTCAACCGAAGTAACCCACTATATTCCGTCCTTGGCCAACCTTGGCTAACTTCCAGAGAGTGCAGGCATTACACTTAAAAAATTTCATCCTTACCTTATCTTAATTAATTGCAAACAACTGTCCTTCGGAAGAACATTTACGAAATTGCATGGTGTGCGAATTATATTTAAAAAGAAAGGCAAAAATTTCTACTTAAAAAAATTCAGTGCAAAAATTCAGGTTCAGAAAATTAAAACCTAAAAAAAATTAAAAATGAGCCTAAAAGTATAAGATATAGCTTGGTTGCTAAGAGTCTTTTACTGTCCGAAGCTGAATCAAATTCATTGATGAATTGTCCAGGAGAGTTGGAACACACCGGTCAAACACCCAAAGATACCTTCATAAATCAGGAAAAGTTTGGGTTCTGTAAAATTTATTGGACCAAAACAAGGCCACTCACCTGCCCTCAAACCGTAAAATTAAAAGCCTTAGCTGGAAAGTTTTATTAAACCCTCCATATTCACCAGACATAGCTCCTTAAGGTCTATGAAACATTTTTTTGAGGAATAAAAAATTGAATTCAAATGAAGAAGTGAAATCAGCACTATAGTACCATTTACCTAAAAATCAAAACAATTTTATAAAAAAATATTTTTTGATTTGCCTGAGAGATTGTAGAAAATGATCATTTTTAATCAATTAAAATATTTAAAAGTAACGTACTATAAATTTGTATCGTGTCTGGGAGATTTTCCTAGATTTTCCTAGATTTTCCTAATCTCACGGATAAATATCATGAATATTAAATAAAATCAATGAATAAATAAAATAATATTATAACCACTTGTACAGTTTAAAAGTCATTATAACGAATATTTAAACATACAAACGAAAGACAAATTAAGAGTAATTGGGCTATACGCAGTATCTTACACAACAATGACAAAGAGATCTCGTCATTAAATCATTGCGTTAATAAATGTAAATATTTCATTTACTACTTAATAGTACTCATAAGTACTGCCAAAAAACTTCTCTTTGTTTGGAAAGGACGCGCTAGACAATACATTTTATTTCGAGCATATAGCTATTGTTCTTCGACTCTTTAGCTACCGATCGTCAGTGTGGGCATCTGGACCATTTCAAAGGTGTGTCTAAGAAACCATGCAATTGGCTCGCAAACATCCACATCTGTGATTCGCAATGTGACACTTTCTCACAGAGGGAGAGAGGCAGAAAGAGGATGGCACGGAATCACAGCGGATCGTCTAAAATGCACCACGAAAACACATCACGACAATAATACAACTATACACTCCAACGAAGACTCTCCTCAATTTCAATTTCACTGTCAGATAACGTCACCTTTATTTCTCTACGCATGTGATAATTTATATTTGTTTATAATATAAACTATCAACAACTTTTCCAGCGTCTATTTGACTACAAAGGCACGACACTTTGGCCTCAAAAAAAATAACAGTAGAAATCATTAATCAAATCACTCGGACTATATTCATACGTTACACATACATCTGAGTGTTTATATTTGTTAATACTTAATTTTAATAAATGATGTAAAATAACAGTTGCTTTATAATTCATGACTAAATATCATTTAAACCATCTAGTCTGAGATTGCTTTTTCTTTAAAAATCGTCCAAAAATGTATCTTTCCCTCTGCATAACAGACCGAACTAAAGACTCGTTCTTGATGTTATAAAAGAAAAGCAATAGTCGTGGGCCTCGTGCCAGGCGCAGGGCTTCGTGTCCACGTCCCGTTCGTGCGAATAATTGCGGCCAACAACGAGCATTCTGACGATGTGCCTTCTGACATTTCCTACCGAAAGAGAAAATTGCTTTTCAGGCTTAAGCACTGGCCGGAAGCACGAAACGCCCCCGACAACCTTCGAAGAAAAACTCTTTCCCATTCCGAACCGTGATTTATGACACGCGAAACAAGTCACCCCACCGACACCAGTCAAAGTGACCGCAACGGAGAACTTTAACGATTCTTTTCAATACAACAATAATAGAGAACGACCTACAGACGCAGCAAGGTGACACTGGAGCTAACTGAGAAAAAGTCTACGAAAAAGTTTCATTGAAAATATATACATATTAGAGATTCTGATGGCACTTTTAGGAATTGTATTATTGTACTAGTTGAAACTAATATTTGCTAATAAGTTAATCGATTTAGATGTATAAGAACCACCTTTCAACATAGAATTAAGTCGAAAGCGATCACCTAAATAAGCAAACAAAATATCATGATTTACGACGCCGATCGTCAACCTTTTTTTTATAATATAATACCAATCATACATTCAGCACGCCCGCGCATAGTTTTCACGGCTTAATCGCCAATCCACCCCTTCGGCACGTGACGATTTTTCACGGTCGGATCGCGCAACCCCTTCGCAAACAAATTCATGTGTCCGCGGCAATGTATGGGGTAGAAGTCCGATATCCGATTGAGAAGGGTGTCGAAGGCATATTCGACCTTTGGTCTTGATTAAGGACACGCGCGAGGATAATGTGCGAGATTAATCGGGAACCACCTAGTTGATAAGCAGACGCGTGCTGTGGATAGAGAAAAAAAATTCTGGGTCACTGGTACGATGGGAATGTATCCTTATATTCTTAGTAAATCAAATATATATATATAAGAAAATAAATATAATCACTAGCTAAACTGATAATTAATAAACTTTAGATATTCATGAAAGAGTTTAACATATCTAGAAATTGAAGCACAATTTAATGTAATATATAGAGATTTAAATAAATCTTTTGATAATGAATGTATTTACCAGTTATAAGTCTATAAATGAGATAGTCATAAACTGTTTTTTAGCTAACTAAAAAACAGTTATTCTACAAAAATATATTTTTAACAGATTTATACTTTTGACATTTCCAAAATAAAAATATTGAACACGTTACTTAGCTTTTTGCGGTATGAGGGTTTTTGTATTGCGCTTTTTCTTACTCGCTTCTCGTTTACCGACGTTTCGACCATCGATGTTGGGGTCATCTTCTTAGGCATAATGTTGCCATTATCTCAGTCATACCAGATTGTCGCGTCGTCATTGTTTGTTATTTTTCTGTTTGTTTGTTAGTAAGGTAACAACAACTATTGTACATTCAGTTTCGAATTGATTGGTTTAAATAAATATATATTTGTATAAATGTTATTAAAATTTAATTTAGCATGGTTTAAAACCAGTAACAAAGTATACGAAATTGCTTTCGCATTGTCTTTTTTATGTAGTACTATTTTTCTTTTAATTTTGATTTTAATTGCTTTTCTATAACTTTTTTGTAATTGATTTTTTAAAGTTGCTTATGTATCAAAGTTTATATGATGCTTTTCATTGAAAGTGTGGTTTGGAAAAGATGAATTGATCTGATTCTCAAAACATCATCATTTCCTGATCTATGGAAATGCACAAAAGTCACCCCTATTCTCAAAAAGGGTGACAAATTATATATAAAGAATTATAGACCAGTCGCGGTGTTGTCAGCTCCTGCTAAATTATTTGAAATAATTATTCATAAATATCTCTATAATCACTTTCGGCAAGTTTTGTTAGACCAACAGCACGGGTTTCGTCCTGCCCGTTCCACTGTTACTAACCTTCTGTCGTTCACCAAAACGGTGACAACTTCTCTCGATGCGGGAATTCAAGTAGACGTCGTGTATACAGATTTTGAGAAAGCCTTTGACAAAGTTTGTCATAGGTTATTATTAAAAAAATTGTCGAACCTCGGTTGCTCAGATAATTTAACTCGATTATTCTCGAGTTATTTAAGCAATCGTAGACAGTTTGTAACATATGGTGGACGATTGTCAAAAGAATATTTTACTCCTTTGGGGGTTCCTCAATGATCCAATCTGGGACCTCTGCTTTTTGTGTTATTTATTAATGACATAAATACAGCAATTAAAAATTCAAGTTTTCTTCTGTACGCAGATGATTTAAAATTATATAAATGCATTCGATATGTTGTGGACTCCTTCTCTCTACAAAGTGATTTAGACTCTCTGTGGAGATGGGCTTCCGTTAACCGTCTGCCCTTTAGTGTCGGAAAGTGCCATATTGTGTCATTTTCTCAATCCCTTCGCCATCAGCTTATTTCTACCATCTCGGTGGTAACATTTTGACTAGAGAAACTTCCACTAAAGATCTCGGAATCACTTTCGAGAGCAAATGGAGGTTTTCTCTACACATACAAGACGTTTGTGATAAATCTTCCAAGATGCTCGGCTTTGTTATGAGGAATGCCTTTCACTTTGACGATCCGTCAGTTATTCGCATCCTCTATGACACCTTAGTTCGTAGCATTCTTGAATCGGGATCTATAAGTTGGAATCCCCGAATAGCCAAATATTCCCTTTTAGTGGACAAAATTCAAAAAAGGTATTTAAGATTTGGTTATTATCCGTACATATATCCCAGCGCCTTTCTTTTAGGAGCGTTGGGATATGATTCGCTGAGTTCTCGCAGAAAGCTGTATGTCGCTAAGCATTTTTTCAAATTACTAAAAGGTGCTGTCAACAATCCAGTTATTCTCGAGGAATTCCAGTTTTGGGTACCGGAACATTTTCGATAATCACGATCGAGACCTCTTTTGATGGTCTTTAGGGCTAGGACATCCGCACTTGCCGACTCACCTATAGCTGTGGCCATCCAGATCCTTAATACGCTGGCATTACATATTGAATTATTTAATGTTAGCTACGAGGATCTGATCCAGTTTGTATCATTTAATTTTAATATTTTATAATTTTTTGTTATGTATAAGTATTGTTATATTTATGTACATACACGTTTTTGTATGTTTTATAAATTTAAAATTTGTTTTCGATCATCGTGGCGCATTGGGGTAACCTGTTAGGCCACGATGGTTTTAATTTAATCTAAAAATAAAATAAAATAAATAAAATAAAAGCATTTTATCTAATCTCTAATATTTTATCCAAAGAATGTGTAGGGACAATTTTTAAATTGTAAAATAAAGTAGGAACCATTACAAATAAATTAATGAATCGGAAGGAGTATACCAAATTTTTTGTAACGATTGTGACATAATTTACATTTGTCAGACAAACCGTAGAATTTCACAAAAAAAGATAGAACATAGAAAAGCAATAAAAAGCTTTGATAAAATATCAATTTTGCCAAACCACATTTTCAATGAAAATCATCTTATTAACTTTGGGCAAAATTAAAAGCTCAATTGTTAAAAATTATAGAAAAGGAATTGAAAACGAAATTAAAAGAAAAATAGCACTAATTAAATGAGACGACGCGAAAGTAATATGGTACTTGTTGTTCCCTTAGTTACAAACAATTCGATAATTAATGTACTTGTTGTTGCCTTAGTAACAAGCAAACAGAAAAATAACAAAACACAAGATCGAGTCAAAGACGACGCAACAGTCAGGGGTGACTGAGATAAAGGCAAAATTATGCCCAAGATGATGACCCCAACATCATCAGCAAACGAGAAGAAAAAGAGCGATACAAAAGCCCTCATACCTCAAAAAGCTAAGTAACGTGTTAAATAATTTCTAGGGATGTTATTTTTTTTTCGTAAATGTCAAAAGTATAAATTTGTAAAAAATATATTTTTGTAGAATAACTT
Source organism: Plectrocnemia conspersa (assembly GCF_051122295.1). Classification (NCBI taxonomy): domain Eukaryota; kingdom Metazoa; phylum Arthropoda; class Insecta; order Trichoptera; family Polycentropodidae; genus Plectrocnemia; species Plectrocnemia conspersa. The sequence goes on from NW_028277175.1 coordinate 28,470,105, forward strand.
CAACTGAACAACAGTTTATGACTATCTCATTTATAGATTTATAACTGGTAAATGCTTATTATCAAAAGCTTTCTTTAAAAATGTTTATATTACACCAAATTGAGCTTTAGTTTCTAGATATGTTAAACTCATTTATGAATATCAAAATTGTAGTAAAATGTCACCATTTTATTAATTATCTGTTTAGCTAGTACTTATATTTATTTTCTTATAGTTTTTTGTAAATATAAATCTATTTTGTGCATTTATGAATATCAAAGTATACATAATTTTAATTAAGGAAAGCTTTTTTCACCATCCTTTATAAAAAAATATCAGAGAGTTCAATTTTGTAATCAAAGTTGAAAATCTTGACAATTGCTTATTTTTCTGGTCATTTATTATGTTAAATATGTTAGTAATATTGTCAGTCACCAAAATATTTTTTCGTGATTGCATTATATTTAACTACTATTTACTTGTATTTTATTTTGAAACAATTCTGAAATAAGTCAAGTAGAACATTAGTTTTAATATAATATTTTTTGCACTTATAAGACCTTAAAGAAAAAATATTCGTTGTATTAGTTTGTTTACTTATACATAATGTGGTACCTATTGTATGTATGTTGTATGAAACGAGGGTCCTTTATCTCACTGCTGGTGCATGTCAGTTGTTCTCGATGCAGTCAGTCATACGACCAGATATCTTGACTCCAGGATCTCCCCTTAGGCTTCTGGTGCAGACTGATAAAGCAAAATCCGTGGTTGACGTCGAAGGGTGGCAAAAGCACGCTCAACCATCGATCGCTTCTAGGTATAAATTAAAAATGAAAATATAAGAAATATTACTACCTTATGTAGATTTTAATATATATTTTTTTTATTTGACTAACCATTTATCATTCCTCTTAAAAGCACACGAATAGAATTCTGTGATTAAAGTATTTTTTGTATATTGTATATATTCAGTTTATTATACTCAATTCACAATATAATTAACAATAATCTTTAATTGAGTTATTAAGTTTAATATTGGAATATAGATAGCTGCGAGCTTTAGTGTCTTAGAGAGTTGCGATCGCGTCCTTTATTCTTGACCCTCGTAGCCATGACGTCAGAGCTTGAAAACGATTCTTATACGAGCCATCCAGATTCTCAACAAGCTTTTCAAACACAGGTTGTTTTCGGCGATAGCAAAGAGGAACTGAAAATATATTTGGGATCTATTTTAGAGGTGCGCCATATTTTTTTTATTTTTAAATATTTAATAGTACAATTCTTGTTCGTATAAAACCCATCATGACGCATTGGGGATCCGTGTTATGATGATCAAATTCTTAATAAAAAATAATAGAATAGAATCGGTTGTTTGTAAAGGCATTATATGAATATGTTATTGAAGTAACTATTAGTCGAGTGATGAATGCTTTTTTCGTGGTCAATCGTATGTCACAATGTCACAAACAGAGCACTTAAAACACATACATGTTAATTTTTCAATTATAGACTGAGTATTTAATTAAAAATAAAATGCTGTGGAAACCTGATACGAAAGCTAGTATTATATATTTACCTATAATAAATAAGAAAATTCTTCTTAAAAATATAATATAAAAAGCTATTCTGGGTGTGCAAAATTCATCTAATTTTCTCATCCAGGGGGAACGGCGACGTTTTCCTTTTTTTTTACCCTCCCGTGTGTTTTGCAACCCTCGACTCCCCTTTTCTATTTCATTTTTATCTTTCAAAGTATGCGGAAGAATAATTCCGGGGATTCGCGATATCAAGCGTCTACGTGAGGGATACGAAATCACTTTTCCTGGTCGCTGAGAGAAGAAAGGCAGTAGTTCCAAAGCAGTGGCGCGCGTAAAAAACAATATCAATTCAAACGTATAGAAGTTATTCTATAAAAACAGTATTAATCTATTTTGTGCACTACAAAGTACTATGATGACCTTTTGATTTGTGTATTGTCTTTAAATCTTCTTATTAATACATATACGATATCAATAGTAACGAAATATCTACACAACTGGAAAAATATCTACACTGATTTGTAAAGGCTTATGATAATGTTTTATATGCCATAATTCTTAAAAATGGGCTAGGTTTTTTCCGTTAAAATAAATATTTTTTTTGGAATCAATATGTTCAGTATGGTCATTTGAATACTGATGGTTTTTGTCTCGGTCCATTAATATGTATAATAATATTGATAAGGATATTCTTAGATAATCTTAGAGTATTTATTGAAATAGATTCTATTGCGGATTGTAAAAAACTTCGATATTAAAAGTTTATTTGTGGTCATTTGCTATGTGGTTATCAAAAATATCATTCTATGATTGTTCTTTTAAAGCAAAGACGCCACTTAAATTTGCGTGTCCTATTTCAAGACAGATTTAGCCCTTTGAGAGTATCGCCGTACATGTACGGCGGTCGATCTTTCACTGTTTTGAAGTACCCCAGATATAGTTACATATATACCTGAAGTAATAATAAATAAAAAACATTAAAATTATATAAAAAAAATATATTTGTAAAATAATACTAATAAATTAAAGAGTACGAAATAAATTAAAATGACAAAAAATCATTTATATCAATTTTATATAAAAATATTGAAAGCCTCTGTATTGATATAAAAAAAGTTGACAAAAGCTCAATTATATATGTTCAATAAATTGTATAAATTAATTCATTACTTAAAGGGTTAATAGGCATATAGAAAACAAATACAACCAAGCCTTTAAGATTTGTCTTGCTGGTATATGATAATATTTATTGTGAAAGTACTTTTGAAGGCAATGTTTCGCTCCTTTTTTTCTTGTATGTATAAAAAGAGATGAAGAAATACATTAGTGCATACATCTCAAACAACTGTAGCTTAGTTCAGATTCATTATTTGATGTCAGTTTTTACTTTTTTATACATATATTCTTGCTATGATTTCATAGCAAGAATTGAAAATGAGCCTAATCTCAATCTTTCTTCATATGTTATTGCTGAAGAAATATTGAGAAACATTGCCGAAACTAATCCTCAAACATCTGTTTAGATACGTATATAATTTATTTTGTAAATTTAACATTTGCTAATAAATTTACATAATTTTTGGGTGTAATACATTTTTATAATATTAACTACCTAACCTAATTTATTTACCTTAATCTACAACATTTTTAGTTTCTTAAATTATTACATTAGTTTAGATTATTAAGCTAATTATTTATAGAGGAAAAGTTGACAAAAACCTCTTCGGGGATCTGTTACTTGAAGGTTTGTTTTGAAATTGTTTCAGGTAAAATAATACATAGTATCACACGAATTAATGGAAAGGTTAAAAACGTCACTTTTTAATTACTCATTACCTTCGATGAGAAATGCATTCTCTGCGATATTCAGAAGAGATCATGACAATGATTAGATAGCAAAAAAGCTTCAAAATATGCTTTGAAATTGAGCTTGGACCCGAAAATAATCATGGAGACAGTATGATGACATTCTTGAGAAATTATTTTACCGACTTTACAACCTTTAAAAATAAGATTTTGCTCTTAAAATAAGATGTTCTGTAAATGTAGCATATTTTGATAAAAAAATAAAGCGTTCTAAATCTTACTAAAAAAATTGGCGATTTAATTTTTTAAGAAAATAATAAAAGATTTTGATTCGGTCCTGGATGAGAATTTTAATGACTTAAATAATAATCGATTTTACTATTTCGATAGTATTCGTTCTTCACGCAATTTTCACAGTGAATAAACAACATCTGCGAAAAACATTAGGCACTACATTTTTTCTGGCTAAAGGAGCCGTTTTTTATCTCGTCCTCGTAGCAGATTGCAAAAATGGAAATTAGCGACCGCAACAAATAATAAAAAAATAAAACTTTTCAAGAATGTAAAACATAATGGGGGCGGGTCAGTCAGTGCATATCATCCCGAGAGTCAAAAGAGAAGGCCAACTTCAACACGGGTTGATATCTGACCCAAAAATGATTTATTGTCGAGAGAGGGGAAGATTTGCTTCGGAGGTGGATTGCTTTGTTTCTTGTGTTGTGTTGTGTCGTTTTTTTATACACCACAATGCCAGGAAGGTATAATTTAAAAATTCATTATAGCGTTTATGATACACCGCTCGCGAAATTCTACGAAGTAGACACGAAAATAAAGAAAAAATCATTCTTCATTTTCCACAATATAATAATCACTTCCATGTGTTCATAACTATGGTTATGTTTGTATTACTTTTCAACCAAATTCTGCGGTAGTTGTTAGAAAGAAATAAATATTTTAATATAAGAAATATAAGAAATATTTTAATGATTAATATATTTATAAAATAAAATTAATTAGTAATTATATTCCTTTTAATTATTATTTTTTAATTTAGGAAAAAGTTTTATGGGTAACGTGAAACTTTTATCCTTATCGTTGTGAAAATGTGGAGATGAATAAAATATTTTATTATCAGAAACACAAAATATATATCTAAAACAAAGCATTCTTCGGTCAAAAGAATCGATATTCTCAAATACTGTATATCAGTAAAACAATGAAATAATTAAAAAAATTATCACTTAAGTGCTTTTGTTAAATTCTACCTTGATTTCTGAACAGTGCAAAACACAAACAAATGTGCAAATAATAATACATTTTATTATTAGTTCTTTGTATTTTTTCATTCAGCACTGCACTACTGATACTATTACTTTTATAAAATTAATCAGAATTGAGGAGGGGGGATTATTATCTGTTTGGCGCGTTAAAGCGCCTAGAGCTGGTCCTGTATCAGTTTCAATGCAGATGAAAAATATTTCGTATTTAAATAATACTTACTTAAAACATAGGAAAATCCAAACTTGAAAACTGAGTCGTATACATTGATTCAGACTTAATATACATAAATAAATTATATTGGAAAATTGTAATTGATAAATTTAATAAAAACAATTACTATAAAATATTATTGAAAAAAAATCATAAAAGTCGTTTTTTAACAATAAATACAATAATTTATGTTGTAATTTAGATACATGACTAGTATATAAATACTAAAGGTTGGTATGTTTATTATTAATAGTCAGAGGACAATTACATTGATCAATGGTTGATCATTACGCGTTTTTAAATTTCTACCTTGTGATTGGTTGTTTGCCGGGAGGGATGCACTGGTGCGTGTAAGGATACAGGGCAGTAGTGCTTTGTTGTTCTCGTAGTTATCAAGACTGTTATTATTTTTAAAACATCAAAATGTATTTCGCGAATATTTTATTCCATATTCGCTGTTAGCTTTTGAATTGAAAAAATCTGATAATTGTCAAAGAAAAAATAAATCATTTTAAAACGTAAAATAATACAGTTATTGACATAAATAGTCTATTGTATAAGTTCAGTTTTAATCAGTTTTTAACAATTGTAAAAGAACAGGCTCAAGTAATAGCTTTTAAATAATTAAATAATAAGGGCTATGGAAGGGCTTATAAATTATTTGTTACTGTACTATTATTATATATTATATATTGACACCTATGACTAAATAGCAAAATTAATAAAATATTGGTATTTATTTTTACTATATAGTAACGCCATCTATATTCATGCAATAAAAATATTTCAGAAATAAAGTAATTAACATTATGTCAAATATTTTAAAATAATTTTAAAATACAAGTAAGTCTTAATAAAATATAACAAAATACAAAATTATAAATAGAACAGAAAAATAGCAAAAAAACTAGTAACAAAAATCAATGTTTTACTGTCGTTATTTATAATATTTCAAGTTAATAGAATATTAATCCATTATACATATTGAGATACATTTTGATATAAATGCTCTTTTGATTCTGTACTTCAAACTAATGTTAAATATCTAATATCAGATCAAAGTATAAATCTTTCCGTTTACTTTCAATATTAATTTGAAATTTCCATAAATGCATAACAAACGATACATTTCTTACTTACATAAATATTGAAACTTCTATTGAAATACTTGAGTTTATGCTGTATATGCATTTCTGATTATGTAGAAGAATAAAGAGGTGTTCTAAAAGTATTAAAAATTCTAACTTTCTGAGTATTATTTGTAATTTCAGTACTATTATAACAAAATTATTTTTCCTGGTTTTAAGATTACATTTGGGTTAGGATATATTTATATTATTATTGTGCAGCAATTTTATTCATATACATACAATTTATATAAGTATTGTATATACGTAAATTTCTCGTGAAATGTATGAAAAATCCAGCCATAACGAAGATCGAGTTAAACGCTTTAAAGCTGTATTGTGACAGGGTTTTTCAGTCTATGGCGATGGTTGGCGTAGCTCTATTAAGTGCACTCTCTTTCAGGTGAAAGCTATTGTTGAAAGCAGTTGTGTAGTGTTAAAAATATATGTACCAAAACGCTTTCGAACGTTGTAGCAATCATGAAATAGGATAATAAAAATTTACATATTACATTAGGAAAATTCTATAATACATTACTAAAATGTTGAAATATTTTTTTTTATTCTCACAAAAACATTCAAAAAATATAAATATTTTGAAATATCAATATTGGCTATTTTTAAAAAAATACACGAAAAAAATTTGGGGTGTGAGGGTGTAAGTTCAGCGCTCTGGCACTTAATTTTTATCACTACACCACTGCTGGTCACCTTACCAATACATAAATACAAATCAAATTGCAAATATTGTAAATTAAATGTAACAATAGTGCAATTATATAAAAACAAAATAATTTATAAAAATATTCTTTGATCTAAAAATTTGTCAATCTGTATTTTTATATATTTTTTAATCTCTAAATTTTTTCGTCACCGTTTATTTCCACCTAAAATCATTTTTTTTTAGTTTTTTTCATCGGCACATCCCTACGGGGGGCAGCACAATTAACAGCTGGCGGTACCTCGTCCGTCGATCATTTTTACTATTTGTAAAATGTAAGCCATATACTTTTTATATTAGTTGCTACAAAGTTTTTAAATTAATATAATGCATTGCTATTAAAATCAAATTTATGCATAAAACATTAAAAAATGTAAATATTTATGGTCAATATAAGATTTAGGGCCAAAACTTGCGATCAATAAGTGACATCTGACGCTATTGTTTGAAAATGGCGAGCGGCGGATCTGGTATTTGGGTTAGTAGTCGTAATAATATCATAAGATATCACTGAAACATTAATCTAATAATATTTGGTTTATAGCCATTCAGGGCCAAACGTCAGCTACGTTGAGATGCTTGCAACCCGCTCTGGCTAAGCTAAGATACCTTGCCAAGATAACTGTCGGACACAACGATGGAAGTCATCCACAAAAACATGATATGACGTGGATGCACGCGCAAATTGGCTGAAATACGTCCTCTACCCGAAACCGAACAGCTCTAATTGGATTATATGCTAACGCAAAGTGCCCAGCTGCAGATGTTGAAATATGCTAAATTTCCAAATAATATATGCTTGCACAGCATATAGTAACTGTCAGCGGCGTTTACGTTTGACTAAAGACTTTTCTGGCTACGGTGGAAAACCACCTTCAGACGAAATAAATAATGGATTTCTTCACATACCGTTCCAGTCAACTTTTAAAACTACATTTGCACACATGTATCTCTATGTCAATTTTTTAATTACAATATGTAAACTTATATGTTGATTTCAGCTGCATCATTAATTTTCAATAAGATTGTGTTTCTTTTATTTTGCATACTTCTACACTTCTACTTTTGACGGTGTATTTCAAATTTAGTTAAGCTCCGATTACAGCCGTTACCTTCTCATAGTGACAATACCGTTCAAATGTATTATTTCTTAATAATATTTTATGGGATAAACGTAAATGCTATTGACAGTCACTATCTACTGCGCAAGCATATTTAATTAGGTAATCTATCATATTTTACCATCGGCAGCTGAGTACTCTTCACTAGCGTCTGATCGAGCTAGAGCTGGATGGTTTCGTAAAGGAGCCGCATCTCAGGCTGTATGTGCATACTTTCGCAGCATACCCTGTTTGTGCGGATGACGTCCATCAATTTATCGGTCAAACTTCTTGACAAAAATGGCAATAAAACCGAGCGGGTTACAAGCAACTGAGTGTATCTAATGTTTGGCCCAAAATACTTATTACATATTTTATTTGATCGTATGATTTTGATTACAGAAGTCTTAGTAAAAAGTAATTACTGTATCGTTTTTACCTCATTGTCTCGAGCATCTCCTTTAGGGATTCAGACCTGACTCCGAGGGGCACGAAAGTTAGTCTTTTCTGTTTTAGTTGAAAGCTAGCAGTGGGTAAAATTATCTTTCTTACTGCAACTGAGAATTGTCTGACAATCTGAGAATACAGTTGATTGAATCAATTGGTTTAAATTTAATTTAACATTATTAAAACATTAATTTAAAGTGTACAGTATAATTATTAATAAATTATGTAGTTTTTACATAAACAAATTTGTGGTTTAAATATTTTTTTATTAAAACTATTTTTTTAATTTCCTCGGTCATTTTAATATGGTCAGAATACATATTAGATGGTTATAATTTATATAATAATAATAAGTCGAAATTTATATTATATGGTTAGAATTGAAATTGGACTGGTCAGAATTTATATTAAATGGTAAAAAATTTTGGCAAAGATCAGAACACCGTCCACTCATTATAATAACATGCAACAGTAATAATATTCAATAAAATACTACTGCAGCGGCTCAATATTTGTATAATTACCACTCGTCGCCAAACCGTCGATAGTTATTTTAGAAAATTCTACTTACTTTGTATGATGGTTCTAAAATGATTTATGTATTATATAAGGTTGTCCCATTAGTTTTGGGTTTTTTCTTAGATTACAAAAATGTATAACTTTTTATAAATTAAGGAAAATTTCACTATTCTTTAGTGTTTATTAACAGTAACGGGATATTTTTTGTTTCGATATTTTCAACCCTAAATCAACAATGGCAGTTGAGATAAAATAATTTCAGTTTAGTTATATTATGCTTTGCGACAATAGCGGTTAAAAACATCTGTAATGCAACGGGCAGGGATGGTATTCAAGTAAGAAAGTGCTAAATGTGGTTCTAAAAATTTCGTTCCGGGAATTTTGAGATTGAATATCTACATAAGGGGTTGTTAGTGAATATATTGGGGATGTCATTAAAGCAGGTCCGAGGTTATTAATACAAAAGCTAGCACAAAATCTCAAAGTGCTGCTTACATCAGTTTACACTCATTAAAAGTTAGGATAGCTGTTAATTTGCAGAATATGGATTTCTCATAAATTCTCCAAGGAAAACCTTGCTCAGTGAATCTCAATATAATAAATATATTTATTTTTATTATTTAATATTATAATATTAAAGAGTATTTATTACATTACTAAATCGAATTATTGTATAAAAAAATGTAGCACTATTTATGGCCGGTATAAAATTTACGGCCAAAACTCGAGACAGCCAAGTGTCAACTGGACGTCAATGCTTCAAAATGGCAAGCGGCGTAACTTCTAATTGGGAAGGTAATCAAAATAATGCTATAAATCAACACCAAGAATCGAATTCCTAGTAAGATTTCGCATATAAAAGGTTGTTTTGCCGTTTTATCATAATTGCGCAGACATGCCGACGTCAACCTTTGTATTTGTATTATGATATTAAATTATCATATCGAATCAAAATTTAATTTTTATATGTGCTCGAGTTTGATTTGAATGTTGCAGTATTGCTGTCGTTTCATGTTTCAGACCTACGAAAGCTAGCGAGGAATCTAGAAAATGACATAGACGTGAAGCTAGTGGCTTTCAGCAAATTGGGAGCCGGAGGAGGTAGTAGTAGTAGTCTTCAAGCTGACACAGTACCACTGCTGAGTCCCGATGATATGTTTGAAACAATGGCGATGGAAATACAACAATTGATTAATAAAGTATTTATTTTAAAATAATTATTTTACCATATTTATATATATATTAAATTTTATTATTTTATGATATAGTTAGCTGCCGTTAACGATAAGATGGCAGAACAAGCTCCGAGCGGTGCTGCTATGTCACACACGAGACAAAGGCACAGGGAAATATTGAATGTTAGTACTTATGCACCGGTTGCTCTGAGAATGTATTACTAGCTGTATTTTAGTGACTTACCAACACTACCATAATGAGTGGTCAATTGACTGTGATCGTTTCAAGGGATACATTCTTAGAGTATTATCTATGATCTATTAGGTCTACAACAATAAATTGTTTTATATATTATAGGATTATCAGCAAGAGTTTAGAAAAACGCAGGGTAATTGGATATCGCGGCGGGAAAGAGAGGATCTGTTGCGCGGTTCCGAAGCTGGGAACTCAAGTTTAGGTGGACTTTCTCGGCGTGATCAGTACGCTAAGGAAAATGCACATTTACATAGGTATGAATTGTTTATTTTAATCCTATTTTTATATTATTATTAATGAATTTTTTAATTGTAGCTCGCATCACTTGGTAGAGGAACAGATAAATATTGCAGTGGAGACCAGAGAGCATTTATCGTCTCAGCGTCATTCTTTTAAAAGATTTCAGACTAGATTCAACGATATGTCTAACAGGTAATTATTAAATAAAAAACGTATCACTTTCGAAATCTGTAAAAAAATTTGATAAGCTGTGATCTGGCTGATAATCAAATCTTTCATGATTAAACATAAGCGATGACTTTATTATACTAGAATAATATCTATATTTTTTAAATTAAAAAAATCTATTTCTAGTCTAAAATAGTTAAAAGCCATATTTGTATTTTTTCAGGTTTCCAGCTATTCATAGTCTGATCCACAGGATAAATTCAAGAAAGAAACGCGATTCTCTAATTATCGGAATCGTCGTAGGAGTTTGTACATTTTTACTGCTATTGTATGCATTCAAATAATAATTTAACATTAAAAAAATAATATACGATAATAATAAAAAAACTGCAATTATTGTACCAACTTTTATTATAATGTAAACGAAATACAATCGGATGGAACACACAATTGAAGTCTAATGTAAAATTGTAGTTACAATGTGCAAGTGTATACGGAGAATCTCAAATGTAGATCGTATTTGTAAATCCTCCGTATTTTATAGTATTTGCGTCTATCTTGTCTAATTGTTATGAATGTTTATTATATAAAGTATGGATATGAGTTTATTATTTAACATATTTATGGAGAAAATGAGTTTTTTCAATAAAATTATCTTTAATTTAAAAAGTTAAATATTTTTACACAAAACTTACACAATCGGTTACGGGAGTATTGAAATGTTATGTTCTAATACACGCATGAAAAATATATTGTTATATTACAAAATAAAAATATTTAAAACCCTTTAATAACTCGTAAATAACATCGATTTTAGAATATCTAGTTTCGAATGTGTCTATGTAATAAATAAATATAATTTAGATTTTTTCTTTAATATTACATATTATATAATCATGTTTATAATATTCACAATAAAATATCACTCTTTATTTAATTATATTATTAATTTTAGTTGTACTATTATGACTTAAGAAAATATTTTTTTACATCTATCTATTATAGATTGGTTTATATTTATAATGTCTTGAATCAATAAACGTTAAGATGTTTTTCGTCCGTTTTTATTTTAAAATATATCTATCGTACAACTTGGTTGCAATTTTAATATTTAATATATCAATGTTTTATTCTAATTAGACATTATAGACTAGGTATGAAATCATATTCGTCAATATACATACATAAATATAATTTTTGGAAAAATACGTTTATTTTGACTTAAATCTTTGGCTGCCATTTAAAATAGTTGATGACAATTGTTGAAATAATCAGCAATTACCATTAAAAAAGAACATATTTTTTAATGCTGTTATCTCATGAAAAGTAAGAACTTTAAGAGTTAACTTTTAGTCCCTGCTAATTAATATTAACCCTCAAGTCATAGCAACTGCGAATAAAGTATAACAAAAAGTTTGAGTCTTAATCATAGTAATATAAAATGACTCAACTTATTTGTGGCAACCATTTGTAATGCAAAACTACTTTTATTAACGAGTCATATAAATCTGAAAAGTTTTGGTTTTGAGAAACCCCTTACCTCTGCCAGACATTTATTCGTTGCTGAAGCAGGATAAAAACATCTGTAATTTTCTGAGAATTGACAACTTTCACTACATTAAAACAAAAATAAAATATTTATTTTTATAAATGTATGCAAATATATAAAATAGTGACTTTACACTGACTAGATATATTAAAGTAGGGTTACTCCTAATATTTTTCAGCAGCAGAGTTAAACAATAAGTAAATGCGGTAATTATTTAAAAAATAGTTTGAAAATACCGCATTTATTATATGTATAGTAAGACTTACAATAAATCTACCCTGACAATTTACAAAATAAATAGGCAGTTTATAAAAATAATTAAAGCATAAATAAACATACACATAAATCACATTTCAATCTCACACGTTGCATTCACTCCAACGTAGAAGGCAACTTTTAATCACTACATCTATGACTGACCGCACCATCTTGATAATAAATATCACCACTCCAAAATAAATTCATAAAAACATTTTCATAGAATAAAATTTGATCGAACAGTCTCATTTATTTCGTTCGTATCGCTCGATTGACTAGAAAGCTCTTAAAAACACGGTTGAACCTCCGGTTTTATCAATGGAAACTGATTTTTCCGCTGGTGGATTTTCAAATGCGACTTTAGAGTCGAGTTTTGTGAGAACATCTTTAAGCATACTATGCATTTATACGGCTTCTCTCCTGTGTGGACGCGCAAATGTTTTGTTAGATCACCTTTAGTTGTAAACTTCTTCTCGCACAAAGAACATGTATGACGCTTGGATTCATCGTGATATCTGTTGTGAAGATACAGCGACTTACGATTCTTGAACATCTTATTACAAACCTGCAATTAAAACACATGTAAGATATTTGTATTTTATAAAAAATTGTTCAAAATATTTATAATTTCATTATTTTTACATAAGCATATATCGTCGGTTTGTGAGTTCATTATTTTAAATATAGTTGAAAGTTATAATTCATTTCTCATGAGTTTTCGCTCTTGACCAGTTGGATTCTCAGAGTCCCAGAGAAGCTGCACACTACAGCGCTCTCACATTAGCAAATACTTGTTTTTTTTTATTTATAAGGAAATATTAACTAATGCATCAACAAATTAAATATACTTAAATGGAGTCTCAACCCGCACAGAAATTTTGTCAAGTAGTTTGATTTACTTAACTTAAGGACTAGAGCTGAATAAAAATACTTCAGCATAAAAAAAACAAGCTACAGTAAAGTTAAGTGTTAATGATGAACAGATGTGAGTAATTTATATTGCTGTTTCTATAAATTTTAACTTAATGTCAATAAAAAGCCGCAAAAATTAGGTAGATTTTTGTTGGTAAAAAATGTGAAAAAAAGTTTTTTAAATTAATTAATTAATTTTATTTCGATTTCTAATACAAAACATTTTTCAGCATTTTTTTTATAATTATTTTTTAAGTCAAGATTTCTTTTTATAGCTGCCATTTTGAAATAAAATTTTGAATTAGAATAGCTAACGTACTTAGTTTAGATATTTACAAGGCTTATTTTAAAGAAATGTTTAATCTGATTAAAACTATGACAGTTATCCTGTTTTCAAAAAAGAGTAAAAACAATTTTTTTAATTTTTATTTTATTTCAATTTCTATTAAAAAACTTATTTGTACTTCACATTTTTTTCGACAAATTTACGAAGTTTTTGAATAGTTAGCATTTTGAAATAATATGGCGGATTAAGTTGGCTAACAAACTTAGCCAGAACATTTTTAAATTTCAATTATAAAAAGTTATTGACATCTTTTATTACTTTTTCATATTTTTTAGAAAAGATTTTTGGCAATTTGATTTAAAACTCAGCAGGTAGTTTTAATTTTTTATAGTCGACATTTTGAAAAAGTATGCAAAGGGTCACCTCAGACATTTTTGAACAAAAATTTTCAGGATGACCTTTTAGCTCCTGCAGCATCCCTAAATGAAGAAAAATTCCCGAGATGAAGAATTATTACAGTTTTCCTATAATAATCTAATACGAGATCCTGAAAGTAAAATCACTTTCCGTATAAAAAAAGCGTTCATTATTTAACTAAACGATTCACAATTCCGAGAAGCCTGATTTGGTCGTTATTCCTTGCGAAAGTTACGTGTGAATTTTTGTAAAGTTGTGTATTTTCTATCATAATAGTATTTGTGTAAATTTAAACATTAATCAAAGGGTACAATTTTGCAATGCTTTAATAAAAAAAATTTAAGTTTTAAAATACTGTGTGATTCCAATAACTTTAACTTTTTTTAAGTTGCGAGGTTGTCTAAAATTGGATACAAAATAATATATTCAGTAAGTGCCAAAATATTTCAATAACTATATATCACAGGCCTATTAGTCATTTTGATACAGGCGATCGGTATATAATTTCTAATACTTTAAGCCATGAAGCAAACATGCATCTGAAACCGAAAATCAAAAATAAAACAGAAGAAAATAGAGAAAATCTTGCCTAATAAAATACATTTTTAAATGTTTTTTTTTTCAAAAATAAATATCGAACAATGTGTTAGAAATATCAGTTAGAGAAAGGTAAGATATTGAAGAATAACTGGCAGAATGCAAATAAATAGAAGAAATTCAAAAGCAACTAATAGAGGAGATAGAAGGCAACAATGAAATATGATTGAATTTTTCTTAAGATATCGTTTTATGTCCGGAGGTTGTATCTGATAAAATGTATTTTATAATTAATATACCGTGCAATACTAGAGATGTAACGTCACTGAAAGTAGAATATAAGGACAGAAATAAGACGTACTTTAGAAATATTTCGATGAATAATTTTTCAAAATTTATAACGGGGTATAAAAAAATTAAAAAAAAACATTAAAATAATCAATAAATAAATTTAGCCAAGTTTAAAACAATAAATAAAATATTTATTAATTTACTTGCTACTAAATTCATGCATAACACGCGGTTAACCGTGTTTGTATATATAATACTTACTTCACAAACCAACATATTCTCTCGCTTAATATTTGGATTTCCCTGAAATTTATACAGTATAAGCTATAATAATGACAATACTCACACAAACTCGATTTAAATTGAACTTACGAATGTTTCTTTTTCTGAATTTGAGCATAAAAACCCATCTTTGGTATCCACTTCAACATTATTGTTCTTGTTATGGTTTGATATATTGTTACTTGAATGTTCTTGTTTTATAATAACATCTTCTTGAATATGCGTAAACGTCTCAATGGTGCTGCTTTTGATTTCGACATCTCCATTATTGTTTTCAAAGTCGTCTTCTTCGTATTCAAAATCAACGTCGTCAAGTAATATATCAGGAGTGCATTCCAATATCTAAAAAATATTATTAAAAATTATATTTTGTAATAATATTATTCAATAGTAAGGCATAATATGGATACCTCATTATTGATGTTATTTTGAGACGCTTCCAGCGATCTCAATCTAAATTCGGCACTTATGGCCAACGACCTCAGCATCATTACGGCTTGGATTAATCGATTGCATGAACGGCAAACTTTCCGAGGAAAGTTATCTTTAGTGTTGATCTAAAATACACGTATTTAAATAATATTATTATGTTAATAAAAACAACAAGTTTTAAAAAAATAATTATGACATCTAGTAATCTTATCTTTGTGGCAAAAATAATGCTGTAGTATAATTTTTAAGCTTTTAATATCATACTGAAAGTTAAATATTTTTTTAACGTTATATAAACTGTAATTAAGTATTGATTTTGTATCCACACAATTGAACAAAAACATACAGAATCTCAGGCTTACAATGGACGAAATGTATTAAAATATCGATTGAGAGTTGAGTCGAGAGCAGTAGTTACCAAGACATTGGTGCAGAGCTGTATGCACTCGGCCAGCCGGGGCGATTCGAATATGTCAATGCATCCGCTGGTGGTGAGGCAGATGCGGCACTTAGGCAGGAAGGACTCGAGTGTCTCCTCGTGAGACATGTCGCCAGTTAATCACTGGCATGGATCGGTCCGTCGGAGCGGACCCATTAAGCGGATAATCAGAGATATACGCGCCGGACCGGCCGCCGGTGCGAAAACCACAACAAATCGACGGCTGTCAAACGAGCTCGGCGAAATTATCGGCCTTAACGAATTAAAATGTGCCCATTAACGAAATAAAAATAATCACTTTTAAATATTTTAACAGTATCAAAAAGTATACTTTTATTTTATTATTTATGTATATATATATATGTACATTATAACGTTACAAAAAATTAAGAGCCAAATCTATTTATTAATTTAGCAAACCTTTATTATAATTTTCCAAATTAACACAAAGACGTTCAAATTTAGAACTCCATATTTCCTTGTTTTTTAAATCCGGCGCGTCTTGCGCGAATGCCCGTAGATATTTGTGCCAGAGCCGCACTTAAGGGGCCAAAGAGCCGCATGCGGCTCCGGAGCCACACTTTGCCAACCTCTGTTCTAGCCTACACTGAAAAACTTTTTGAACTAAGAATGGAATAAAATTACCACTTATTCATAGACAATTTTTTCACGGGTTTGCATTTGGTAAATGATCTAAGTTACAAAATTATACGAATCACTGAAACTATTAGAGAAAATTTATCTGTAAAATGTCCATAAACTGACAATATAATTGCAAAAAAGAGAGATGATTCTATGACTACAATGTCAGTAATGTCATAATAATATGTAAATGGCATGATTAAAATAAGGTTTCAGTTTGATTAAATGGTATTGGAGTAAATCCGTTATTCGTACTAGAAAAAAGTCACTGCTTTACAATTTCAACTGATCTACCAATACAATCAAAATATAAGAGAGGTAGATCGATCAGACCATAACATATCCTCGTATAGAATTACCTAGTATTCGTGCGAATAAGTGGTGTTTGCCTCTGTTGACGCAGGTTTCGTCTATTGTATGCGTTCATGAACGCCGTCTTACGGCGTTCGGAAATGTTCATGTTTGACATATGCAAGTGTTTGACATATGATAATATATGCAAGTAAACGTTGGACGAGGCATCACCTACCGTTGTCTTCTTGCCGAGGTCCACCAAAAAAATGTGTTTATGTAAAATAATAAGTAGTCATAATAACGGAACGAACTAAAAATATCTATTCCAGGTTTTATATCTCACCTCTATTTGATAAAACTGTTTAAATAACGTTACCAAAACAATGCTATATGCTATGTGGATTTTTTTAAAGACTGACTTTGTTACATTTTATGCAAGTAAAAAATATTGGAAGTATGATAAGACATTACTCAAGTTGGTATTAGTGATCAGATTTTGAAAATATCAAAAGAGGACACTAAAAATAAAACGGCCATCTCGTTTTTTGTTCAAGGAAGATAAAGGTGAACAGATTGCTGCGGGAGTTAAAAAAAGTCATTTCGAAAATTTTTGTTCAAAGTCCATGAAGAAATTGGTACGGGAGCTCATTAAATTATCTTTTTGTAAATGTTTTTTCAAGGTGGACGCCTGTAATTATATAGGCACCACGCTCAGTAGAACATTCGTTTTTTGGCCCTAACGTCTGAGAAAGTGACCAATAATTTGCTACATGAATTCGTTTGAAAATTAAAAAATTCCTAAACAATGGTGAAAATAGCAATTAGCCGTTTATCACGAGGATTCTGATAAACGCTTAACTGTGATTTTAACTGATATTTATGGAATAAAACTTTCGCAGACGCAGAGCCAAAAGCCAGAGAAGATGTTGATAAGAATCTAGTTTCTGAGCGTAAAATAGTACTAATATTAATTAGAAAAGATTATTTTGAATAAACTATTGTAAATTTTATTTTAGGCATAAAAAAAATAACTGCCAATTTAACTTATGACGTCATAGAAAGCCGTTACATCGGGGTTGCGTTGTGCGCATGCGTACTTTCATTACTTTCCGGAAAGAGCGTCATCCGTTGGGAGCCGTTTGAACCGTCCGCTTCAAAATGAAGTCCGGTGAACTTTGCGGTTTCGAAGGCATGCCAGCAGCCGAAAAGGGGCGCAAACCGCTCGCCGGAAGTCTTCGCAGACTCCGCACGGTGTTCTGCTCGCTCGCCAAGGTTATTTTCATTCAAAATCTGTTCGCTTTCGACGGAAAATCGATCGCCATTATTCACGCCAGACACGAGTAACGCTTTCGCGGAAATGTTCAATGAAACTTCAAACCTTGAAGCATATTAACTACGCCCTTAGGTTCTTTATTGATTTTTGCGTTTATTTTTCATTTAGCATCTTCACATTAGACCGCGGAAGCAACGTTTGACTGATGTGGATAATACTGAACCTTCCACTCCATGCACTCCACAAAAGAGGACCAGAATGGTAAATATTATATATATTTTATATTTATACATTACATAAAATGTTTCACTTTTTTGCCATAAAGATTAAATTACTCGATTTAAATGTATTATTGATTTTATTTATAAAAATGTTGAAAAATATTTATTCATCATCACTTTGAAGAGTATCTCACACTTTTTGTATTCAATCTTTTTATCCTCTTTATTAATGATATGCATAAAATTGTATAATACAAATGTTGGTTAATCAACAATTAGTTATATTTTTCAAATCTTTCCCCGGTAAAATTATCTTATAGTTTTAATAAGAAATGTTTTCGACGAGAACATGACTCAGGTTTGCGATAAGGTGCGGTCATTTTCTTTATGAACGTACCTCGGTCATAAGTCGAGGAATACTAAGGTGACCAGATTTTGAAAATATCAGAGACCATCTCGGAAATTTTTGTTCGAGGAGAATAAATTGCTGCGGGAGCTAAAAATAAGTCTTCAGAAATTTTGTTGAAGGACAAAAAAAAGGCAACACCTTAAGAATACTCATATAGTCAGGGGCGTGCCAAAGAAGGTGAATTTTTAGGAAACTTTCCGAACACAAAATTCGTAGACAAAATTTTTGCAGACAATTTATTTTTAAAATTATGTATATAAAAAAATTATGGCTTTTTATATTTGAACAATGTAAATTATTAATATTATTTTTATTTTCGGAAAAATATACCTGTTTTTAAAAAATATACCTATAGTCAAATTGACGGGTTTATACCCGTAAATCTAGTGTTAAACTCTTTTCACCACAAGCTTCAAAACTCGTCTGGAAAAAAACAAATGGCCTCACATCGAATAACAATTGTTTGAACTATCCTTTGTAATTATTGAACAGCCACTTTAGAATCAGTTTTCACTAAAGGTAGTGATTTTGGAATATAAATGACTAGTGCAATAATGCACTTAAAATTTGTTTTTAAAATTATTTTTAAAATTGAATATAAAAAAAACTACTAACACCAAGCTCCGAGTTCAATAAACAAATAAAATAAAATTTTTAATATTTGAATTTTTAATGTCCGTCAATCTATCAATCAATTTGAATTAAAAATTAAATCCAATGAATCATTTTTTACTTCATGAATAAAATGTTAATATTAAGATTAGCTATTAACACATAAATATTAATAACTAAATTGTTATTAAAGTAAAAAACCTTGTTTTAAAAGGTTCACAATTTTTAATCTTAATAGCTAATAATAATATTGTCTGTATACTTTTTATTCACATTTGAGAATATATTTTACTATTTATAAATATTCATAAATATAAGTTTGGGTACTTTCCTGTTACCTGGAGTCATTATGTTCACTGACCAACACGCTTATTCGCTTAGGGATGTCATTTGGGAGGGGTGGGGTCCCTGGAAAAATCTGAAATGACATCTCTGATTTTTAATCAGAAATTCTCGGGTTATCCTTCAAAGAAAATCTAAAAAAGTAGTCTCGAATCTATCCCAAAATTTTTTTTTTTAAATATGTCATTTCGAAATACATTTTCATTGGTAGATATATATTTTTACCAGTGAAAATACAATTTTCAATACTGGATGTTCTGCTAATTTCTAATGTTGATGTATATATATTTCATGATTTAAAATGATCATATTTCATTACTAATTATGTATTTATTTCAATTAAAGATACTAGGCCGCACTCCGACTAAACTCTACAGCCCCTTTGGCATCGAATCACCAGGATTATCATATGATCGCTACAACGATATATGTGCTATTCACCCGGCCCTTCCAGATCCCGAGTATGCATTGAACTCGTACATGTTTATGAACTTATATTGAATTATTAGCACACTTTTTATTTGCACTATTTTTTCATTACAGAGACAAGCGGGATCGTAAAGGTTACAGAAATGATCACCTATGGAAAATGCTAAGTTCTCGTTATTGATCTCTCTTTCGCTAACTTCATCATATCGTCGGTTCGACTGCGCTTTGTATCATAAACGATACAACATATAAACATTATCATATCTGATGTGCTGATTGTATACATTACCTAATGTAATTATTATATAGCTTACCTTTATTCTATTTGAGAATATGAACAATGGACGAAAAAACCGCCGAAATGTATTATATTATATCGTACGTTACGTCTTGATATCAAAAATATTGTTTTGATGTTGGAGATTTAACGTTATTTCATACGCAGTATTATATGACTTCCTATTTTTATACCAAAAAGATTTTGTCAGTTTTTTTTAGACACCGTGGTGGCGGATCTGAAAAATTCTATTACTGTACATTTTTATATCTTAGTTTAATGTATTATAATTTTAGCTAGAGACGGTCTATAATGGTCTACTTTTGGAAGCCTTGGATATCACTAATTAAAATAAAAATGTATACTGCCTCTAGGTCGTCTCTGGTCTTAGCTTAGTGTTGAAAGTGTCTGGTTGTATTCCGTTCTGAGGCTTTAGAAGACTGACTGAGAAGTGAGACAAAATCTGTGACTGATGTATACTGAGTAAGATTTTATTTAAAAAATATATCTGTTGCAAAAGTGTTTTTATGGTAAAATTCGGCATTAGATTTTTTGCTATGACATTTTTATACTGTACCGTGAGAACAAATATATAAATAGCTAATCCTCTTTTTCAACGTTTGTTGAATCTGAAACATTTTATATAATTAAATATGATTAGTTTCAGGAGGGTCATAAAAGTGATTGGTTCACGAGTGCTGTATAAAAATGGGGTAGGAACTATTGTTTTGGATATTTTTTGAATGAATGATAATCGTGTTAAAATATAAAATTATGGCAGCTACAGTGGTACCTCGGTTTTCGTTGACTTCGGCTATCGTCAGTTGCCTCGGATTTCGTTGGCGTTAGCTTGTCAGTGTTAGTGTTTTTGTGTTTTTTTTATTGATTGAGAGTGTTAATACATTCTATAAATAATTGCATCGGTTTTTGTCGGTTTCGGATTTCAACGATACTTTAATTGATTGGTGAAATTAATGAATCAGTTGCATTGTATTGTTATGAAAAGTTGCTTGCATCGTGCTTTATGACAATATGAGGTTTAGTTGTTAACACTTAGAGCGCCGGAATCCGATTAACATGCTTTTTGCGGACTTGATCCAACAGCCGTACGCATGTTAACATGCTTTTATGAAACTCGATCTTTAACAGACTTACTGACATCTTTGATTATTTTGGGGCACCAAAAGAGATTAACTATGTTTTAGATAGTATGTTCCTCTAATATATGTCGTTATTATAATTCTTTCCATTCAAAATTAAATAATTAAAAAATAATAAGTGGTTCGAGATTTTGTTAAAAATGTTTTTTTCGAATATCCTTATATATTATTCTAAATCGGTTTATGTAAATGTTAAACCATAACGAATTCTCATTTAGAATCGATGCCTACAAATTCTAGGATAGACACACATGTGGTGTTCGTATTCTGAACTATCATTTTATGCCTTATGGCATTTTGCAAAAGCCGACAAAGATTTTGCGTAAATTGAATATTGTGTTTTTTCACGCAAAAGTATATTAAGATGATGACAATATTTTGTTAGTTTGTCATAGGTTAGTTATTTGAATACTGTAATCAAACTATTCCGTCAGTACAAATTGATTTGGGTATCTATTTTTTTTATTTTATAATTCTAAAGTACAATACTGCTATAATGTGATTATGATGTATCTATCGTGTATTTATTATATTATATATATAAAATCTTTTTATATATGAAGAATTATATATTTTCAATCATGCTATATAAATTAGCTTTGTGTGTTTTTATTTTGTACTTTTATACAAGCTTTTTCAATAAATATTCAATAAAGTCGAAATAAAAAAATTGTTTTTATATAAATCAAATATATTTGTATAAAAAATCACATTTTTAATAACATCAATATAATAACAATAATTAAAAAATAGTTAAACTTTCTCGATAAAAAAATAGTTTATTATTTTTAACAATTAACACTAATTAATAATATACTATAACGAACGTTTGAGATGTATTGATATGTATACAGAAATACGAAAGGTGCAAGTTTCGTGGCATTAATAATTATACTTAAATAACAAGTATTAAGTCTATTAAATTCTGTCAATTGTTTTATTTGATACCTGGCAATGAAACTATGGCTAAGTATAAAAGTCTTAAAATTAACAACAATAAAAAAAATAATATAAATAAAAACTAATTCCTTACATAGTAGGAATTGAAATCACAGTAACCAACAACTCGACCGTACCTGTCCTAGGAGCTTCTGATCGAATACTAATTTTCAAACGTACTTGTCGTCGATTTACGATAAATGCTTCTAACTTTACAGATATTTAGACTAGTAAGTAGGTATAAAAAAAGATGTACGAGAAGTGTAAAGGTAAAGAGATTTGTTAAGAAGAAGCGCATCGATCGTAGAAGTTAGCCGATCCTCTGTTGGGTATCTCGGCAAAGTCCCTCTTCGGCGAACACAACTTATTTCTGTAGTCAATGTTCCGTTTCCTAAATAATATGTTCAAAGTTAATTTATAAAGCTGTATATAATATAAATTATATGCTAGAAGTTACATACCCTCTGGTTGGTAGTTCCATCTCGTCTACCACAACAGACTTTACGTAAAGGTGATCGTTGCACCAGAACAAGCACAGCGATCGTGGCTCTAAAACGTTCATGTCATATTCCCAAGCTAATTCAACCTGTAAATTGAAACAATAATAATGAAATACGACCAAAGATAACATATCCTAAGCTATATACGTAAGTTCAATAGTCATACTTTTCTAATCTTTCCTCCCAGATCCATTGGATGAGTGACGACTGCTGTATGTGTAGTACCATGTTCAAGTCTAAATCGTTATTTTATTTTATTATTAAGATTATTAGTTCATGTTAATGTTATTGAAAAGACTGAAAGATTAAGTATTGCGAGGGTTTCAACGATAACAATAAGACAATGGTTTGATTTACAACAATAAACTATTTTTCAAAACCAATTTCCTTTTCCTATAAACCACTTTCTTCATAAGATTCGGAATATCTTTAGAAAAAAACACTAGATTGAAACATAAAATTGAATTATCCTTTGTGATTATCGGATGATTTCCTATTACGAACAATTTAAACCAGCCTTTATTTAAAGGTGGTTCTTAATTTGGAGGTAAAGCTAAACACTAATGCAATTAAATCTCAATTTTCTTCAACTACTGTTCGTCGAAGCTTTTTTGAAGGACCGTTATTAAAAAATGTGATACCACATCCCACCAGTCACCAATCAATCACCGACGATTACAGCAAAGACTCTCAAATTTGTAGATAAAGACAAGCGACATGTTTCTATCTATCAATACAAATTTACATTAAAAAATGATTTTGGTAATGCAGAAAATAAATAGTAAGAGAAGGCGGGAAGAAAGGGGGTTATCATTTATCATATCATAACTTTTAAAATTAAAAACCCAATGGCTATGAACTTGCGAAAGCGGCCAACAACCATTAGGTGTGAGCGAGCGTTGGTCAGAACTGTAAACACCACATGAATAAGTCTCTGAAACAAATCTACTAAAAGGGAGAATTATATAAATTAACCTTACATAAATGGTTTAAACGTTCTGACCAACGCTCGCTCGCTGCCGCTCACTCGCACCTAACAAGCTAAAATTTTTAAACGTATTTATATAGCAAAACGTTATTGGCCGTTTACGTAGACGTTAGAGCTATAAGCAGATGAAATGTTCATACTCATTGGCTTCTAAACGTGGCGCCAATATTCTTAACAAGTACCATATTTTATTTCTTTGTTCCATAAAAATTTCAATTTTTGAGTACTGTCATTACTAATTTCATAACTAACTGGATAATGTAATAAAAAATCTTATTGGTATTAAGCAAATGCATAATCTTCAGTCTTATTTTGCTTAGCATAATATAATAAATAGCACATTATATTTACCTAACATAGTTATTTGGTGTTAAATCTAAACCTCTAATAACACCTCTATCTGAATGTAGAGTAGCTTTCAAAAAACCCTGGAAAGTTTAATATAAATTAGTATAAATTTAATATTTAATTAATAATTATAAAAAAATATACCTGAACCCAAGACTCGGCTCCTTTGGGATGAGCTAAGTATATAGTTATTCTATAGTGTCTCTCTGAAAATAAATATAAATTTAATTTGCAGCAAAATATTTCTATTAATATAAATTAAAACAAGGCGCAGAATAAATTATATAAAATTTAAAATACACTTACGACAGTATGGATAATCCTTTCCAGTACTTAAGAAATACTTGGCTCCCAAATTTTCTTTGACGTTATTAGGAGTAACTTCATTTTCAGATTGATTGCCTAAGTTTCCTATTAGTCCTGGAGACGCATCAGCATGGAACCTAAATAAATTTGATTTAATTAATACATTGCTTGTTTTAAGCTAAATTTTAAGTAATATAAATGTATACCCCATCACGGCACACCCTTGTGCGCAATTGAAGCACTTTCCTGACAAAAAGTGCTGATATGAAGGACATTGATGACCTGAAAGAAGGTTTATAATGTAGCATCTTTGTCAACATATTGAGGCACCCTTATAAATGCGTTAGTTGACTGGTTTCAAGCATCTTCGATTAAAACGATAACATTAATAAGTAAATTAAGATTCAGGATACGAAATAGTGTATCATCAGTCAGTCGAAGTATAGATGTGTTACCAGAAAGAACATAAAATGCCACGATATAAGCAATATTAGTGTATATAATACATCGAAGACTAACCTTCGACACATGGTCGTTTATTTACGAACGTTCACAAGTGGTCGGTCAGTGAGTATATCATACTTTGCTTAGTCAGTTGAGATCAGACTTAGACATATGACTGCATACTACTGATTTTTGTGACATATGATATTAAGTATAGCATCCTATTTATTGATCACTATAATGACACACCAAATAGTATATTATTATATATTTCCAATACTTTTGAAAAGAACTTGAATAAAGATCTTAATAAAAAATAATAACGACATAGTTGAAACACTATGTATATAGTATTTAATTAAAAACAAGGGTTATTTTTAATTTATTTCAATGGTAGACCATCTGACTAAATTGCTGTAAGGATCATACACATTTCAACCTTAGATATATTACTATTTAAATCAAGAAGCACTAGAAGTATAAGTTGACATAGACTTTGACATAAGCAAAGGAAGTTTATAAACCTTAAATATGTTTTTCAGCAGTTTTTAAAGGAATTGTTATGGTAGTTATCAGTTTATATTTTGAACTTATGCTACTTTTCAAAGAGTGTTTCACTATTATGGTATATATAATTATTATTAAATTTACCTATATAAGGACATTTTCCATTGATAGAATCCACGAACAGTTTGATAGCCCTGACATGATTGCACGCCACCAAAACCCTCGAAGCTTCTTCCAACCCTTGACGCACAAGAGTCAAAGGCACCAACGGTCCTGCTGTCAGCTCGCATCCTGGCTGCTCCTTTCCGTCGTTCGGATAGAAGTCCAAGTGTCCGACTGGTTGAGACATGCCATAACCTGATAGTGGAACAAAATCTGTGCCATGCCGATCAGCATTATTTAAAAGATCTTCTACATCTAAACTAATCTGCTACTAATCTCACAGGTGAGTGTTTAATATATTGAAATTACCCAACAACAATATGCTCTTTCCGTCTGTGTGGATGATGTCTACAAAGTTAGCGTCTGTTGGGTCCAAGCGAACTTGAGCTCCCATGCCTTGAAAGTACGGCTCGGCAGGATCTAAGCCGGTGATTCTTCCTAAGCCCTATAAAAAACAATCATTATTGCCTACTCATCTATTGATTCTTATCATCATTATTGATCTACATACTTCAATTTTTTCTCCAGCATATCCAGCTGTATGAGCTCCTAATGAATGTCCGATGATATGAACATCTGCAGCATTCAATCCATGATGTTTCTATGGAATAAATAAGTGTTATAGTAAAGATATACAACAAATAATTTTAAAATTCTCTTTACTTGTAGCTGTTGCAGGAAATAAGCTACTTCTAAACCGACGAGTCTAGTGTTGGCTGTAGCTTGGGTATATAGCGGAAGACTACCACCAGCCCAGTCTACAATCACGACGTTGAAGTCTCCATGTTTGACTAGTTCATCTTTCATCTCACTCACCTATGGATTTAGATATAAAAATCAGTTAGAACGTCTTGAAGCAATCACATTTTGAGATAAATGATGTTGCATCATAATCGTGGAAATTATTTAAAGTGCAGAGGTGCAATATATCAATGGATTGAGTAACATGTTTTGAATATAATTTAAGCATCTTCTTATTTATTTAACAGTGGAAAACGGAGTACAGCAAAAGATATTGTGTCAAAACTTATTATATCTGATCATAAACCATTCGAAATATTCACAGTAATATAATTAATAAATATACTTTAATAGTGTATTATAATTCAATTTGTGTTATTTTCAACACATTATCTGCTATTTTTCTCTGAACGTTGAACAATGGTACTTTTCGTGTCTTAATAAATAAATAAGGTCTCTGTGATGGTTCCAACCACTCATTCAAGATCAATCTACCGATCATTTTAAACAAACAAAGAGAGAAAGCAAAGTCTCGAAAGTCGGTCCAAATGTATTATTATATATAAACAACAATATAATAGGTATCACATGACCAAACAATTACGTTGATAATTGGAAATATTCCACCGACCACTTGATAGCACATTCGTCCCGAGAAATTAGTCATATATAAATACCGTTGAAAACTACTCTTTGTTTGGAAAGGATGCACGCTAGCTAGATAATACATTAAATCCTGCGTATAATACTATTTTTCTACCCTTTGGTGAGATCGTCGGAGTGGCAATCTGGACCATTTTTGTTTTAAAGCGTGAACACATTTCGTGGGTGTGTCCAAGAACCGATGCAATTGACTTGCAAACATTCTCATCTGCGATTCTCTAGAGCTGTCTCAAAATAGCGTTATAAAATATGTGACACTTAGTCACATAGGTAAATATGCGATGAAAATAAATAAATTTCTGAAAAAAATTAAGAAATAAATACGTTTATTATAAAAGTTAAAAACCGATTTTCCACTTTTCATGTAATATAGTGTAAAATTACAATCTGATTTTATTAAAATTAAACATGTAATTCAGGATTTGTAATTATATAACGGTAGCCTAATGCGGAGCCTTGAAATCAATTTTTACAAATGATATTATTTTGGAGGTGGCGTTAGACCCAAATATGATTTGTTCCTATCTCCTCCAAGTTTTAAATCACTCAACATCCTAACTGTCCAACTGACCACCAATAGCGAAAACTCTGATTGTAGACTTCAAATTATTTATTTAATAATAGTTATATATTTAGTATAACCTAAGATAGAAAATACATTACAATAAAATATTTAAAAGATAGATTTAATTTAATTTGTATATTTACCCAACTGGAGAGTGGAGTATCGATGAAACCATGGATGATCATCTTAGTGGGTCTACTTGGCAAGAAGTTGGACTTCATTATGGTTTTATTGTTGTTTGGATTCAAAATATGTCCTTCAAGTTGGTTCTTCTTTGTGTACAATATAAATCTGTGGATTTAAAACGCAATGGTGTAGTCGAAAATTTTCATAACCACACAAGTGATGGTTTAATGTGGTAATTTAAAGTGGTTTCAGAACATTTTGTCAACATAAATGATGCAATTGACAATCTTTGGATTGCGGCAAAATCTTCGAGCATTTTCTTAGATCTTCCACGGATATTAACATTTATGATCTTTGATGGATATGTTGTAAGCAAATGTTTGGAATGAGTATTCGTGTCGTTGCAGAAAGAAGCAGAAGAGACACGTGGTGAAATATGAATTTAGGTAATGGCATATTTTGTTTAATAATAAATGAGAAAAATATGATAATTAGTGATACACATTATATTTACACGAGAGTGTTGTATATTACAACAATACATGCATATTTATGAAGTACTCTAAAGTAAATATTTTATACCTGGTGTTTATAACGGATCTTGGCAGAGGAAATATATTGATCGGTCTGTGTATCAGATGATACCAGCTCCTAGTTATGTTCAGGCACCCAATTTCATCATAGCATCTTGATTCGTTTTCGACTAGAAAAAAAGTTCGATTATAGACTTTTTTCTAGGGTCTGTAGAAAGTAGCGTGATGTGGTACCAATTTGGTATCTAGTTGTCCAATTTATTGCGCAATTTATTAGGTCACTTTGAAAAGAAAAAAATGTCGCATGCACTTACAAGGCAGCCATGGAAGATTGACTTCTATCCTGTCAGCTCTGGCCCAGTTGAAAGTGTCCAAGATACCAGCGCTTGATGGTCTTCCTACTATGGCTATCCATGCTATCATGGCCCTCATAAGACCAAGAGTTGTTGCTCCCATTTTGTAATCTAAAATAAAATAAATATATATGTTATTCTTAGCTACAAATAAAAATCATTTTAGTCGACTATTTTTTATGAACATAGATACATATAGTATAAATACAATTTTATAACATACGGCATATTTTACAATACATTTTAACAGTATAAAATATCTTATTTATTCGTATGTGCATATTTTTTTGCATATTTACTGATATGAAGTTTGGAAATAAAGTTCTTAAATTTAAACCTATGCTTCCTTATTTTTTTATTACAAATCTAACCATTTCCTCAATGCGTCATAAAAGATTACCATAATGCATCATGAAGGTCATTATACAATTAAACATTTATAATCATAATAAAAAAACAATTATGGTGCACACCTAAAATAGATGACCATCATCTCACATATTTTTTACCAGCATCTCAAAGCTATCGCCGAAAACATCTTTGTGTTTGGCAAGCTCGTTGAGAAGCTGGCAGACTCGTGCAAGAGGAGCGTTCTCTTCTTGGGGGCAACGTCAAGGAATAAGGGACGCGATCGCAGCTCGCAGCACAAAGTGAAATTTTTATATAGTTCACAACAATTTTATAACAGTAACCAGTTTGAGCCACGTCGTATAGTTGATTTTGGTTCGTCAACGAGAGCAGAAAGACAGCAATTTAGCGAAGTTTTTGAAACCTTTGGTTTGTCAGGCTGCCATTCGCACAGGCTTTCGTCCTTGGCCAGTCGCTTTAATTAAAAGCATCATCTGTAGAGTCTTTTATGAATACAGTTTTTACGCTAAATCCACTGAGGCTCTTCCTACATATATGCTATTCTCCATCGAGATCGTAGCATATAAAGCTAAAGAAAGCTCGGATGTTCTCACCCACTCCTTATGCACGAGCATAGCTACTAGCCCACCGGCTCATCAGAACCAGTAGATTACACATCGTGGTCATAATCGACAACTGCAGCTGGTCACAATTAGTATTCATGCTTTCCCAGAATCACTATCTATGTTAGAGACGGAAGATAGATTTAAGTGTAGAGTAGTATACAAAGCTGCCTCAGTGTAGTAAGGCCCTTCATATAGGTTCAGCTACGAGTCTGTGCCACTTAGTTTTCTTAAGGACGATGGCTTCATCCGTCACCGTGGGACTGTGCCCCCGGATAATATCTTCCGTAATCTATGGCTTGTTTAAATGTTCAAATTTAAAATGGCTTGAATTACGTCATATTATGTATTTTTATTAAATACATAATTAATAAATTTATTTAGTCAACTTATAACTGTATTTTAAAAACATTAAATATTAATATAAATATTTTGATTACTAACAAATAAATAAAATATTGTTTTTACTCAAAACTATCTTTCTGTATATGTGTGTGTATTTTATATTAATATTAGGTTAGCTAATATAAATGTTTATATATTTTTTCTTTACTGCACACTGAAAATATGATTCATTGCTAAATAAAAAAGATCAATGTAGCCTATAATTGCACAAAAATATTTTTATATTCTATACAAATTCAGAAGCATGTCTAAAATGTGGTTGTAAATATAAATACAGTGAAATCTCAGTATAGCGAAGTTCACGAAACCGAAGAAAAATTTCGTTATATTGAATGTAAGAAAGATGATATATTTTTGTTTTATTTTTAATAATTATATTACTACAGCATCGAAATTTGTTTTTTGTCCGCTTTTAAGAATACTGTAATGACCACAATACAATTTGTTAAAAAAATGTTTTATAAAAAAAGTTGAAACACCTTGAATATCGCTTGTAAACACATCCGGCGCACACAAAGTAAAGGACGAACCGAATTCGGAGAAATATAGTGGTAAGTTGTAACGTCATTCTAGAATTCGGATCAAAATATTTTGTTATACTGAAATCAGTATTCGTTACAATGAAAACATTTTGTATGAAAGTTTTTCAGGGACAAATTGAAGATTCGTTATACTGGAAATTTCGTTATTTCGGTACTCGTTACAAAGAGATTTCACTGTATTAAACACTAAAAGCTTATCATAAATAAGTAGATTTTAATATATCTTAGAAATGGGACAATTCTGGGATTTATTTAGAATATAATACAAATATTGATCTTTTTTTATGTTCAGGTTAGGAACAGATATTAAAATATATAGACAAATGTCGTTAAATATATATAAAAAAATTGATTAAATAAAAATATAACTGCTAATAAAAAATATTATATTAAAAAAATATGTTTGTAATAAACCATTAAATAGTTTAAAAACAAATTATAAAACTTCACTAAAGATCTAGAAACTTGATTATATATTTTTTATCAAGATAATTTTTATTCAAAGAAAAAATAATAAACATTACTTAATTAAAACAAAATAATAACAATATTAATATTGATTAAATTAATTACTAAATTAATTTAATTTTATTGTAATGAATTTGGCGTACGTGTATTTTATTATTAAATTAATTTGGGTCACAATTGAGACAGAGGTATTAAACATTTTTTCAATTCATATTCAATACTGATTGCACACATATTTTTTCTGCAATCTATGTGTTAGTTATATAAGATTAGTCAAGCTTTTGCAATTTCTTGAATGTATAAAATATCATTTTTACATTGACAAATAAATTAATTCGCGAATGAGTCTATAATGTTTTGATATAATTAGATTAAATTCTGAAACACAGTTATTGGGAAATAAGCAAAAATAAAAGGTCAGTTATAGTAATTTATGCATTTGTGTGTATGAGAAATTTAAATAAAGGATCTATATGAGCACATATGAAAAACTGCATATTTAAAACGAAAATTATGACACTTTGATTGTTGAAACGTGACCAAATAGTATGGATTTAATTTAATGGAAAAAATACACTTCCTAGTTTGCCAATAGCGTATAACGAAATTTATGGGCGCTATTGCGAAGCTTTCCATTTGATGTGCAATTATAGAGTATTAAGATTATTAAACTTACTTTAATCTATCCAAGTCAACTCTAAAACTAAAATGAACAAAGCATACAGGAATTGTTACAGTGAGAGAAAAAGTGGAATCGGTAGCGGAAACAGGAAAAAGTATTACAGCATCAGACATTACATACTATTGGAATTCGATATATGTGCATACATGATATCAATCATGTAGTGTTAGAGAGAATAGTGATTTATCAACTAATTAGGGTATAATAAAGCGATTTAATTTTTTAATCTAATTGAATCGATTATTTATTCGGTTTTGATCCAACACATCACATGTCGAGGTAAATAAATGTTTTATTTATGCGTTTATTGATCACATTGTGGTTAATTTTAACCGCAAATCAATAATAAAGAAATGGAGCAGTAAATTTATTTTAATTTGTCTGCAAAAGTTAGTCTCACTTATAATTACTAACTTTATTTTATTGATTTAATTACTCAACAATATTTATAGAATTATTATAAAGAAATTCTATTTTTTAGAATTGATGTTTGTCATATGATAAGACATTTAAAGTTGTGTACCTAAATTTGCAGATAATTTATATATTATAATATAACCATATCAAGATTAGCAGTAAATATTTCTGTATATAAAGCAGTAAATAGAACATTTAAATTAAAGCTTATATTTTTTAGGAAAATAAATCTGTTATACAGTAATGTATGTAAAATGTATAATCATTAATCTTGACCCCACTCATCGTTTAAAAGAATTTTATTCATAATGACAGAACAAGAAAAGACTATAGGGTCAAATCATTTCCTATCATTAAGAAACTGTCACTTGCCATCATTTTGACATTTCTTCCGCATTCTTTTATATGTTTAAAATACATTACGTTACATTGCAACTATTAAAATACAAGTTTTCTTACTTAAAAAATCAATGTCTTCATAATGATGATTGCCTTAACTTTATTTACTGTCATTAAAAAAAACATATGTTTGCATAAACATTAGTCGTTAAAATAGTGCGTAAAATATTTGTAATAATAATGTATATTTTTACATATTTAATTTTAATATTTTTTGACAAAAACGGTAAAACGATGTTGTTCAGTATTCGCATGATATTGACAGCGGCGGAAGATTATGGAGCCTAACACTTTTTACATTTTTTATACAAAAAAGTCTTGCAACGTTTATGAAGATTTATTTACCATACCCTTCTACGCCTATTCTGTGTATAATCAATCTAATAATGATAATGATTGTCGCTTCTTAAAAAGCGTATATTTTACACAAAGGTCATAGAAGATGGACCCAAAGAAGATTAGACGTAAAATATGGGCCCATCTTGGCGTGACTTATTACTTGCATTTCCTTCCGCATACAAAAGACCGACGAGGAAATGTCTTACGTGTGTTCTCACATACACTTACGCATTGTTGTATGTACATATATATCGCACGTGTGTGTATGTATGTGTGTGTGTCGAGACCGAAAGTAAACACGCCTTTTGATAAATTGCGCGAGCGAAACGATCGAAGGCCCGCGGCAAGGACGGACTTCTGGATGGAATTCAGATGGAATTCGCGTTTACATTATGGTGTTATGTAATGAAGAAAAAGTCTGTACGTATGTACGATACGACAACAACAACACGGGAGAGGAAAAAATGGATACACTCTCCGATTATTACGTTTCTCTCTTGCAGTGCGATAAATAACGAGTGGCCTGGAGAAAGGAGAGAATTTGTTGCGAGAAATATGTTTTTTTTTTTGTATTTTTTTTTAGATTTAGGTATGCAGTTAGATAGTTAGAGAGTTTTATTACAGATTATAGATCAGTCTTCTAATGGTGAAAAGGCACAAAAGATTATATGCAGAGGCAATACCGAGCAATCTATGCAAATATACGATAGATTGATACATACAAATACATAAAAAAACAGCAAAAATTAATGTTTATTGGCACTTGTTAAACTACTTTTATTGATGTACCCAACTTCTAGGTACTAAAAATCTTCTCCTTATCGTGACGTCATAAACCTCAATGAAGTTTAACCGTCGCACTGTGGGGTATTTGCCCGATCTGGACGGCCAAAATTATTTCTCCACTTTAGTTGATTCCATAAGTGCTCTTAGTCAAATATATAATATTAAAAGTGTTGAAAAATACATTATAGAAAAAATTTTTTCATGAAATAGTTCATGCAATTTTATTTTAATTGTTGCCTACAATTGTATTTCTTAAATTGTAGGCACGAGGAAGAGGAATTACGTGTTGAACGGTCGTGCGAATTTCGCCGCGTCAAGTGTTAAAAATAAAAAATAAATTGTATATGTCACAAAGTTTGATATTTGCTGTTTTTTTACCAATAAAAAGTATTTGACTAGTATTTTATCATACTCGGTATCGTTTTCATTTTTAAATATGTGTATGATTCTAAACAAATTTTTATTTTATTATATTAGTACGCGATCCACAATTTGAGGTTTACTGATTTTACCATGGTGATAATATCATTAAAAAATAACAATCATTATAAAACTGTATTTTAAATTTGACGTTAACACGTCACCTAATTAAAAAGTTATAATAGTTTAAAAAGTTTAGGTCCTAACTTTCGCGACTAAGCCCCGTCCCATTTTTAAGAATAATGGTATGCAAAGTGTTAAAAACTGCAAAAATCCGCAGCCAATTTTACATGTATCATAAAGAGAAAGATCTGAGCTTTAAATTGTATATAAAATATACATTAATGGTGTGAAATATAACTAATGAACTCAAAATTAGAAAAAAAAATAGGAAAAAGTACTAAAAATGTGTTTAATATGACAGCAACTGCAACAAAGAGCTATGAAACGTAGAAACACTTACCTGCTTTATCACAATCAATGGTATAGATTTTTAACTGTACTCAAAAAAAATAATAATAATTGTTCAATGTACGAGTATGCAATCGACGCCGAGAAAACGATACGTGCACTCGAAGGGATGACTGATTTCCGACCAATCGTGGGGGCGCTAGCGTTATGCAAGGAGTGGGGGAATTGTTGATTATTATGCGCAAAATTATCAGCTTTATAGAGCAATTTTTTTTTACCTGTGCTTAAATTTTCATAATCGACTTTGGCCGCCCAGATCGATCAAATACCCCACCGTGCGTCGCTCGCCTTTTTTTTTAATTTACTCCAAATTTTTGTGAAATATCTATTTAGGCTCCGCAGAACACCTATTTTGGATTCGGAACATAGTTTGGAAAACCATGGTCTAAAGCAATTAACTAATAAAATAATTTAATATTAAAAAAATACAACGATATTTCGAGTACAGTAGTTGTATATATATATATTTATAGATTATCGGTTACGACAGCTAGTCATTTATTTTTTAATATTAAAAATACTATGTTGTTATTTCATGAAGTTCGATTTTAGTTTAATAGTAATTTAATCTAATATTGTATTTAATTATTTTAAGGAAAAATATTGTGTGGTTACTTCAAATGCGCCTATGATTAAATCTTACTTTTTTTTTCATAGAACGCTCGAGACTACCAAATCCATATTTAAAATCATAAATTAATTAAAAAGTGTATTTCAAGAGTTAAGTAGAAGTAAAAATCATATGCAATAAAATCAATAATATCTGTACCCATTTGCGATTTTATTAACATAAGTTTAGAATAACTTATTAGTCATTCATTTAACCTACATTTTAATTTAATATTTAGATGTTAATTCAAAGATTTTTTGTAAACATTGCTTAATAAATTCGCAAATATTATATATTATAAATAGATAATAAAAGAAAGCGTTTTTACAGCACCTAAGATTTCACAAATTTTATAATAAAATAATTATGACGTTATTTTATTACTATCGTAAATAACATGTTATGTGCTTAAAGCTTATTTACTGTATGATTCAATCTCATTAAGTGCAATAATCTTGTTATATGCATTATATACATATATTTATAATGAAATAGTTCTAGAGATGTAGTATGCATATTTCTTAACCCTTTACGGTCAATAATTCAAATGCAACGTATTATATCATACAATTTGCATTCCATGTATTGTACTTTAGAGTTTAATAAAATACACACGAACATTACATAAATATGCTGAGCATCAATATTACAATCTTGCGTTCTTTGAATTGCTTAATTACCTCCAATTATATATGTATGTATAATATATAGACGATAAACGATCTCTCATTGCATTCCGCTATCCGAGAAAGTGTTATGGTATTCGACAACGTTACAAAATTGATCAGTGGCAAAAAAAAACATATCCTAAACAACCGCCGATAATCAGTTAGAAAGTGTCACGATGCACCGGCCTACGTTTCGAACGCCCGCACCTGCCATTATCACGGCGCGATTGCGCAATGATCGTCACGCGCAAATCTCAGGTATTGGAGATTGAAATAAATCAACAAAACGTGCGCGAGATTCTCGAGGTTTATTCCTATATTATATTATCAGTCACGTGTCTGATGAATATATAAATGTATTGTATATGAGTCAATCGTGATATATACATACATACTATATGTATGTATATATGCAAAATGTAAATACATAATAAAAAATGTTGAACTGTATAGTATATATATATATGCATACATAATTATAGGAAATGGTTTATTACAACGAGGTGAATAATGCACTGGGCGATTACCAGAGATTGTTCTACTGACTTTAATATATAGGATGGTTGAAAAGTATATTTTTTTTAATCTAAAAAAAATTATTAAAAACATAAACTAAGTAGTACATAGCGATTTTTTTGGCACTGGATTAACTTTGATCTAATGCTTGTGAAGATATACTAATTCAAACAACATTCGAAATTTAAAATATTTAAAAAATAATATGGCGTGTGACCGTCAAATGAGATAACGACGTTTTTTGGACTTAAGTTATGAACCACTTTGAAACTGCTTTTTAAAAATGAAAATAAAGTGAGATTAAGTTTTTCTTAAAAATACAAAAAGCATTGGCTTATCAATTAAAATTGGTCACAGGTTTCTGAGTGCTTTTGAGAAACTCCTTCCCTTTGCCAGATGCTAGAGATAGCAAGAGTTTGAGCCGCACCTTACAATAGTAAAGAGACAGTGCTCTTATCAGGGCAACACTGTAGTGAACCGCATTTTTTTTTGTGTTTATTGATGACTCCACCTTCTTTAAGGCCCTTTTATAGCATCCTTCGCTGAGACTGAAGCCTTGCTACCTCTACAGAGTGAGGCCTTCTCTGAGGGCTAAATAGGAGTCTGTATCACTTCGCTTTATTAAGAGCAATATCTCATACGCGTGCCCCATTAACCAACATATTCTAAATAGTCTGTGCCCTAGCATAATATACTCCGTTTTAAAGGAATTTTAATTAAAATTAACTGGTGTTTTTTGATGCTAATTAAAAATTGTAAAAACGTAATTAATTATTTGGAATGATTGAAAGCCATTTATTATAATAAAAAAATCGTTTATCTAATAAAGTCATTCAATCATTTTATTTACACATTTTAAAATCATATTTTTATCCTTATTCGACACTTCATAAATCACTTGAGCTTAGCCTTGAGAGATCAATGTATAATTGCTAGTTTGATGAATACAAGTTTCGGAAGATATAAATAGCCATAAGAGTATTATATAAAAATGTGTTTGAGATATTGGGTTAAAGATACTCTTAAGTTTAAGGTCTTTGCATAATTATATATAATTATTAAATACAAAAACACAATAGTATACATTTTAATGCGCAACTATAATAATTTAAATAATTACTATAATGGACTTAGAGTAATTTCTGAAATATTCATAAGTAAGAATATTCAGATTCACATTCTCTTTTAGTAAAAATATAATTTTGATTGTTAGAAAAAGTCTTTCAAATAAATAATATTTAACTTTGCTTTAAAGTTTTTTTTAGTGTAAAATAAAATATAAAATTAATTAAGTACGTCAATGAATTTAGGCGATTAGCTATAATATTATTTTATTTTCAGAAAGATTAAGGTTTTTCTTACACTAAAATTTTGGATTAATGAAGATACAGTACCTAAATATAATCACATGGATCTAATTATCGTAATATTTTTTAAAAGGCAAAAAAAATTAAATAAATATTTATTTGTGTATATTTAAGTAAAAAAATATTTTACAGGTACGTATTTAAAAATCATCGGTAAATTTATGTTATGTATTTAAACTCAAAATTTTGAAGTTAAAATAAAATATTATTTTGACTAAATTTTTAGTACATACAGTGCATTTGAAATTACTCAATGATTTTTCCCTTATATATTCAAACATATAGCTTTTACTTTGTACAGCAAATAATTGTTTAAGGCTACTTTTAAGCGAGCCACTGTTTTCTCATTCAATACATTTCTATATTAGCCAAAGAGAGTAATCAATTTGATAAAATTCGATTTCACGCCGAAAGAAAAGTAAATTTTAATCACGGAAAATCGAAAGTGTGTCGGCGCAATTATGATTGTAAATTATGTGTTAAATATTCCGGAACCACCCTGTGGTCCAGATCGTTTTATTTAGTGCAAATGTGAAGTTCGCGGTTCGTCGCGTGTTTTACTTTCACCGTCAGGGGCCGTACAAGTGCACGTGCACCAGTGGCGGCACGTTTCTGGTTTATTTTTTGTTTATAAACAAAAGCAGCGATTGCCAACTGTTTTTATTTCACTTCTCTTGTGTTACTAGAGAATAGTTGAATTGTTTAACTCTTTTATTTCTCCATAACGATCCTGTGACATCTAAAAGTAACGCATTCTTAGTCATTCAGTGATTATGAGTTTTAAAAAATATTTTTATGAAATGTTTGCAACACCTGACACGCACTAATTTACGAGCGTGCGCTCAGAAGGTGTTCATGATTACTTGCAAGTAGTTTACAAGTGCAGGATGTATTATATAATTTAAGTAATTTACAAAATAGGGCAATTAAAGTTTGATTTTACAAATCTTAAACATAATAAATAACGTGGTTTTTAAAGTAAAGCTATTTCAGGAATTCAGGCTGCATTTTATTATGTCTTGAATAAGCAACACTTGCTCTATAATTATATTATACATATAACATTTTTTTAATCATAAACTACAAACTGGTTAATTTAGTTAATTATTTTCTACTTTTTAGTCTTAGTTACTTTTAGTGATAATAGAGAGTTCCTATTTTATGCATAAAAAAATTTATTTCTTTTTGCAAAATACAAAGACATTTAGAAATTTCAGGACCATTGATATATACTATATATAATATATTAAAAAAACTGTTATTTTGTCAGATTTGTATTAAAAAAAATATATATTGATGTCATTAATTTGCTAATCTACTAGTTGTGTAATCTTAAAATTGTTTTGACTTGCGAGTCCAAACTGCTAATCATACCACTGTCATTAAATCCGGCGTGGGTGATTCACTATGGATACTATTTTACTACATCGCCATTATGAAACGAGACGACCTGTACAATAAAGTAGGAAGTGTATAGTATAGTATTATATACTATATGTACAGTCGCGTCTGGATAAACGCTTTTGCTTTTGACTTGATGATTGCGGCGTGACAATGGAGGGCGTCCAACTTGCGGAAACAACTTTCTCCGACAATCTTTAAACCCGTGATGGCAAATGTGGAAACCATCATCTGCACCTTGGATTATTTGTGACAACCTAGTTGAAGGTTGAGGAATTTTTGGAATACTATAGATGAAACGTTGATGTATAGACAGTTTTCTATTAGTTACTTTTTCTATAGTGACGTGTGGTAATACGAGCTTTATTTATATATCTAGAAAAACCTTATCTACATACTAATGTGTATTTAAACCATTCCTGCATTGCTTATTTCAGTAAGGCGATGAAAAAGTAATGGTTCAACATTTTTTAACGGAAAACTCACATTCTTTATATGTATGTTGTAAAATAACATAATCTATAATCTATGGTAACAAGAATAAATGTAATTTTATGGTAGTATTGATACTTAATATTTAATCCTACTATCGAGACTGTAATTATTTTCGTTATTATTACTCTTATTTCCGCCGGTTAACAAACTTTTTCCCGTACAAGCGCATATATTGAGATAATTTCGAAATGCGAAATCGAACGTCGATAATTAAATTCAAGTACACTCGTCAGAAGGTACTGAGCCCAAGCTTAAAACTTTCTAAAACCCATGCTTTTTTATAGTAATTATGCATATTTGAACGAAAATTTAACAGTTACTCTCTAAAGATATGTGGCCAAACTCTTAAAACTACACTTCAAAAAGAAACTTTTTTTTAATTTTATTTAAAGAGGCGAAAAAAACACTTTTAAACAAAGATTTATATTAGTTTCTTTTTTCTCTCGAACGAAAGTAAACAAGGTACGTATGCTAGTAAATAAATATAAACTGTATGAACCGGTCATTTTGATAATGGTCTAAGTAAAAACATAACGGTTATTTAATTATAGTTTTCTTTTAAATTATTTTTAATGATACTTTGCATTAGGTTAGATTTAAAATAATAAAAAATGGTATCATAAGTTTTAATTATTTTTGCAAAAATTAAAAATCATAGAAATTATTTAATAAATATTTTGTTTTATAATACTAAAATATTAAGAAAGAGAAACTAAAATCTTTTTATCCTTAAATTATTTTTCTAACTTAGTCTATTATAAAAATCACCAGAACATATGTAAATAAGTAGCTATTAAATAAAATATTGTCTAGCTTAATACAATTATAATTTAATTTAAAATGCGTTTATATCGTATAATTTTTAGTGATTTTTCTAAATTAATTTAGCATTTATTTATAAATTTAAAATTAAATATGAACTGTATGAACCGGTAATTTTAATAATGGTCTAAGTAAAAACAGTTTTTAAAAGGTGTCATAAAAAAAAAACGCAACGGTAATTTTAAAACTATGGAGTAAATACAATTTTAAGAGTAATGTTTTATTAGTTATAGTGTTTTTTTAAAAATTATAATGATATGTTGTATTAGGTTGTGTTTAAAATAATAAGAAAAAATCTATTATTTGGTATTTTTAATTTTAATTATTTTTGCAAATTAAAAATCATAGAAACTATGAAGTAAATGTTTTGTTTCGTTATACTAAAATATTTAAAAAGAGAAACAAAATTCGACTTATCTTAAAATTAAAAATATATTTAATTTAGTCCACTATCAAAATCACCAGAACATATGTAAATAAGTGCTTTTATATTGTATAATTTTTAGTGATTCCTCCAAATTCATTTTGTATTTTATTTTAGGTTAGGTTTAAATTTACCATTTAATCAAAAGTGATTTTAAGTATTTAAATAACATGTTGCTATATTTTTCATCGCATAACTTCAAAATTAGGTTTATAAGAATAAATATTTTTTTGTGTATTACTAAAATACTTTTGAAAAGAACGAAAAAAAAAATATTTTATTTAAATACAATATTGTATAATTTTTAAGGTTTGCTTCAAATTCATTTTGTATTTTGTGTTAGGTTGGGTTAAAATTTACCTTTTAATCAAAAGTGAATATAATTTTTAAAAAACATGCTTATGTATTTTTATTTGCATAAATTTAAAATTAGATAACGTATTTATTATATATCAAATTATCACAAAATCAAAATGATAATATTTGACTTAGTCCACTATTAAAATCGCTAGCACATATATATGCAATTATTAAATAAAATATATTTTATTTAAAAACGAGCAAACTATTGAAAATCAATGTTTCAATAAAAATTTATTTAAAGTATTCAAATAACAGGTTTTTATATGTTTCTTTGCATAAATTCAAAATTAGTTAAATATCAGGGTTATAAAAATAAAATATTTTGTTGTGTAAGACTGAAATATTTTAAAAAGGAAAACAAAAGTCAAATTATCTCAGAATCAGAAAGACGTATATTTAACTTAGTCCACTATTAAAATCGCTAGCACATATGTTTGTAACTATTAAATAAATATATTATGTAATCCCGAATGTTGTTATTTTAATGATAAAAAAACACTTTTTTTATATTTATTTTAATGATTTAAATTTTACTATAAGCTTCTTCCAACTCTCGGTCAAAATTTTAATATTATAAGCAAGACCGATATTTGACTTGGTCCATTATCAAAATCGCTAGCACATACATATGTATGTAACTATTAAATAAATTTATTATTTTTTAATGAAACAATAAAATTATTTTGATTTTAATGATTTAAAATTATTGTACATTTCTTTCACCTCTCGAACAAAATTTTAATAATTTAAGTATAAAATGTTTGATTTTATTTGCTTAAAAAATATTGATAAATACTGAAATTAATTCCTACTGAGAATATTTTTATCGAATTCATATTTATCATATATAATATTATTCATAATGATAATATATTAAAATTTAGTAAACTTTAAATGGCATTTAACTAAATAATTTAATTGCTAATGTGATTTCGCATAGGTCATTGACGTCACACATCAATTATCTCCATCACGTACTTCAATCAATCAAAAGACGACATACAACATTGACTCGACGTTGACAACTAATCTAGTGACTACTCACTTTACATCCAAAGCATATAAAGTTGGAAGTAAGATTCCGAAATTACCATTGCACGTGAAAACGTACAATTATATCTACGATCGATATCCGCTGAATTAACGTTTTGATTTGCGACTGTCGTGAAAGTGTCCGCGAACTTGTCCTATTTTTCCGAAAAGCCGCATTATGCATATTACATGCCGGTGGTGATTAAAAGAGATTTCTATCGCCAGTCCGGCCCTGAGCGGTAATTAATTTTATTGAGCGACAATCTTCTAACGGCATGCAATCTTGTGCAACTACTGTGCGTTGACCTTTTCCCGTATTCCGGTTTATTTTGTCGGTCTTTTTACAGTTTGAAATCAAAAGTGAAAATGATGTCAACGTTCGATTTCGTCCGAGACCTGTTTCGAGCACGTCCCTGTGCCTGGTTCAAAAGGTTCAAGTTCACTTCCGGATAACGTGAATTTTAACGGCGCTTATCTGAGGTCAATAGATGGACGTGCGTAATAGAAAAAAATATGATAACGTAAATGGCAACGTATATCTTTGGATTAAAATTGGAAAGTACTTTATCTATCGAACCCTAAGGTACATATTATATGTTTAA
Source organism: Plectrocnemia conspersa (assembly GCF_051122295.1). Lineage (NCBI taxonomy): Eukaryota > Metazoa > Arthropoda > Insecta > Trichoptera > Polycentropodidae > Plectrocnemia > Plectrocnemia conspersa. Next base: position 28,513,109 of record NW_028277175.1, read on the forward strand.
CACTTTTTTACCATCACCAATTACGTATACAATACTTTGAAAATGTGACACAATAAAAATCAACGTTTTCTTCTTGCCTCAAGGATTTACGGGAAGTTTCTTTTCCGTAGATCCTTGAGGCAGGAATTAACTGTCGACTTGGAACAAACTAGAGCTTAGCTGAACTAGTCCTTCAAAAGCATCAATTTAAGCCAGGTTCAGCTAAAGAAGTCATTAAAGTACGACCCGATCTATGATACAATAAATCTAAAACCATAACATTTTAAATATTATTTTACATATTTTTTCTCAAAATTGAAGCAAAAAGGAAAATTTAATAAGTAAGTTGAATGACGGAAGAAACGAAAGCGTGACCCGTATTATGTCATTGTCAATGTTAACGACTGTTATACGTGCAAATGGAGCGAAGAAAATCTCATTGGACAACATACAAAAGGTTTATCATCACTGAATGTTCGTCACGTAAAATCACTTTCGGATTTCTTCTTTAATCGTCACTTCAAGATGATTTCTATTAGTTACTAATCTACATTTAAAACTGTTCCTTATTCAGAACATACTGACGGTTAAAATAAATTAAGCGCTCGTTATTATTATACGTGACGAAGGCATTATATTAATATTCCAGTTACGAAATGAGTATTAAATTATTGTATAGAACCAAACAAATCATTATGGTTATTACAAAACGCTTAATTGGATATTATCATAGTGATATTTATGCTTTGTATATAAAATTATATACTGCAAACACTTTGCAAATTATAATATTATATATAAAATATATAATATTATGTCCAAATTGTGTTAAGTATAGTAATAACAAAAACCAATATTTTTGGGTTATAAAATAATAAAATATAATATATTGTATATTTATTATAAGATAGATTAAATACTAGTAAAATAAAATGAGTTTTATATCAGTAAAAAATAAATCATGGATGTAAGAATTATATAACTTAATCATCAAACATTAAATGTAGTAAGTATAAAAAATCATAAAAATATAAGATAACATATGTTTTAATTTTTCTAAGCGACACTCATATTTTTAATTAAGACAAAGATTATAAATCATTGATGTGCAATCTTTCTAAATATTTATATAGCGATAAAAATTGCTATACAAGAAAATCATCAGTTATTTTAATAAATAAACAAAAAAATAAATAAATATTAAAACGTAATTTTAGACTGTTTTTCCCAAATCTGATTGAATCAATATTTTTCAAGATACATAAATATTAATAATTTAATTTCAAGGAATTGATTAAGCTTATAGTTTTAAGACTCAAATAAGTTTGTTAAAAACATATGTGCATAGATGATTATATTTATTATTTTAAATTAGTATCAAAACAGAGCAAAAAAGTAATAAAAACATACTGACTGTTTTAGATTCGCCTAACAGATTATGAAGTTCGAGAAAAATATTGTTGTGTTTGATAAAACCAGACAAAAAAAATGTGTTTTATATTATAATAAGAAATAAAGATATACCTATTTATAAAATAATATTATTTCACGTTTATATATTATATATCATTTACTATTAAATACAGAATTTGATAATAATGGGCAATAAAAAACTATTTCAATTTCTGATGTATTGCGGAAAAAAAAAAGATACAAATATAAATAAATTAGTTAAAGCTATTATATTAATTCAATTTAATAAAATTATTAATAGCAAAATATATAAAATATTTTAATAAATAATAAATCAATTAGGTTAAAAAAATGTATAATACTAAACATATATTTAAGTAGAACTTAATAAAAAATTTAATTAAAATTTTTTTATAATGGTTTTTAATCTACCTAAAAAATCTATATTTAATAACTAGTTTAATTATCAAAAATTGAAAGCTTTATATCAATGTAATCTATATTTTAATAAAAAACTTTGTAATTGCTAAAAAATTATAACAATTATTTTTTATTATTTTGTCAAACTGAATCAGAGACTTTTTCATAAAAAAAATAAAATAAAAATATTAATGATATATAATAATACGAAACAATAAAACAAAATTATAGTTAAACTTGAAATTAACCTTATTTTTGTAGCCAATAGTTATTGAAATTGTTATACCATATTATTATTACTATAATAATTATACTAATACGGCAGAATTGCTTTAAAAAACATTGTATAAAAATATATAATGTGGTTTAAGTAAAATTTTAGAGAAAAATTGGGTTAAAGGTAGTTTTGGTTAGAAATAGATGTAATTTTTATTTAATTTTATTTAAGAGCTTAAAGTCAAGATATTCTAATTATATTTTGATAGAATTAATAAAGGTTAACTGTTAAGCGATACTGCAATTAGATCATATAAAAATTATACAATTTATTAAAGTATAATTAGAAATAAAAATTAGCCCATGAAAATAAATTCTATTTCTAATAATAAGCTTTGTTAACATTTTAAGTGCTGAATTAATTTACGTAAAAAGTAAATTATACTGTGAAAAATAAATTTAAAGATTTAATTATGATTTTTTATGTTCATTCCATGCTGCATCTATATTAACCTTCAGGATTAAATATATTAAAATATTATTTTTTATTGACGGTGGGCCACGGTGATTTGGGTTTATCCACACCTAGCACATGAAGGGTTAAACATTCAATTTAACATTAAATAATTTAAAGTTAGGATATGTAAATTACATTAAGATTTACTAAATTTAGGTTTAACTTTGCAGATGGGGATTATAAGTAAGACTTTCGAAAAATATACCCAGTAGCGGCAGAGAAATTTTAAAAGCAATGGAAAATAAGAAATTACAACCATTTGTAACTGTTGAAGTCACTTACTGATTATCAGATAAAAGAAAAATTATTACAAGGACTAAATAGATTTCTACGTGATGAAAGGAATAGCAAGCGCTTATTTGAAAGCAGAATTTTCCTTGGACCTCTTATCAGATCATTATTTTTTAATATTATAATACCTTTTTAACGCAAGTTTTAACAAGACATATGCCGATAAGCTAAAAACAAACCGACTATATTCAAGGACATGGTAAAAATATATATATAAAAAAATGGATCAAGCAGATGCTCATTTTACGGAATCCATACAAAAAACCTTCAAGAAAAGAGAACAACAAACATAATAAACAAAAAAAAATATACGGAGAAATATACGAAAGAGTTGAAACAAATCTTAAGTGACGTAAAGTATCAATCGATACAAGACAATCTAAAAATAATTAACGGCAAATGAAGCCACAAGTTATTGCTCTGGAAAGCAATAAATAAATCAAGCAACCACAAATGCATATACCTATTAAACTAAATAATGGAAAATGGACAAGAAATAATAAAAAATGCCATCGCATTCTCTGATCAGCTAACAAAAGTTTTTTTATTCATTTCTACCATCATATCTAGAAAATGAAGAAGAAAAAATCATTCATTTCTGAAAGCAACACAGCAACTTGATTTCCCTTTAAAGAAAATAAAAATAAGAGAAGTTAATTCCATAATTAAAAATTACTTAAGCCTGAAAAAAAAATCTTAGGTATGATTTGATTAAATAGTTCTCTAAGCACATTTCCTGTAATTAAACCGGAAAAAATTATAACAAACAATTTAAAATTAGTTTTTTGATAGCTTTTCTAAAAGAGAGAAAAGAATTACAAATGATTTAAAAGTTCAATTTAATGATAGTTGGGTATAAAAATACGAGTACGGCTAGGGGAACTATGAGTAATTGCAAAACAAAACATTTATTATACATATATATTAATTAAGTGTTTCTAAATAATACTGATTTTTGTCTTACTATTTATAAATGGCACTCATAAAATATTTAAATAAAAAGCAATGTTATGACTTCTCACTAATCGCCGACTCACGACAATCACGATTGATGATGTTTACTTTCGGCGCAGCTTCTTATCTCACATGGCGCCACTTTCGTTCTCAAAATCTACCCCTTCTTCGACACGACACACTTTTTTGCTTCTCGCTTGATCATCTGTAATGGATCAATTTCTCGACTCAGCAAAATAACATTCGCGATTACATTTGCGTCGCGATGATGTAATTTAATTTTCACTTTTATGCAGTCGTGTCACTCGGCCATTTCCTGAACGTTAATCGCTCATTCCGCACGGTGGCGTATATGCGCATGCGCAAAATAGACCATGATCTAATTTTCTCGGTTTACGCATTGCGAGTTTCCTTCCTTATTTTGTCTTATGTTCTCATCAGATACGTTTGTCTGTATATTCATATAATAAAGAAGTGCAATATGGTTCAGTGAATCGAACATTGTGTTCAAAACAGTCTCATTTGAGATATAATTTGAAGTTGAGTACCCCTGAATTATTAAAATCGTGTATAAAATAAAAAGCACGAATTCTAAAATAATGATAAATAATATATTTTATTTATTGTATATCATTCTTTGCAAAATGATCTTTCTTTGCCAATGCGTTACAACAGTGTTAACACAATCAACTACTAAGTAAGAAATGGGACACCAAACTGAAATCAGTGACATTACTTTTTTAAGTAAGAAATATTTAGTGACAACAACGAGCGTTACAGAAAATCCATGATCGCGATCGATTCGCATGATATGTTTAAACAACAAGTCATATTTAAGAGCCACTGATTTGGTAATTGTAATGACGAAACCTAGACGGGATGCGTAACTAACGGTAGTGTTGATCGATTGACGTCATGAGGCAATGAAATTCAACGCACCGTAAAACTTTGATTAGGTCTACCGGTTCTGAGAGGAAGAGCTCTTTAGAAATATTCGTAGCGGATCGAATCATCACACTAATTAACGTCCGCCCTTGGCGTAGTTACTACTTTTAGATCATATCATAAGATAATATTATTTAAAAATAATCCGGTCACCATTAAAGGTCTTTCAGTATATTGTAAAAGTGTGCCAAGATTCGTTTTGTGGATAAGCCTTTGACGAAGGTAAATGATAGTGCTGCAACTGGCATATCTTATATCGAAAAAAAATATATTTCTTCGGCTTTTACATTGGTACTATTTGGATAATAATTTAGTTCGTAATAGTAAAATTATAGTATTTAGATGTCAATCTACGAATGTGTTCGTAATAATGACACATGCATGTACACACTCGTGAACGATTGCCATTGCATAATCGCGATCGCCTTTCTAGAAAGTCCATTATCCAATTTTTGTAGAGCGAATTCCGAGTGCGATTGGACACCGGCCAAAGTTGAGGTTGTGTGAAAGTCGGTTGCATTGCCGAAGTGCAAGCGTTTTTCGAAGTCAAGTTTGTGTCCAAGGTGGTTGGTTGAACCAACGCTTCTCGTTTGGCGCCGGCCCTGTGGCATAGCGTTGCGTCACGTGGCGCCACGTGCGTCGGTTGCGCAACAATTGCACTTTTTCCCGATGCGAGGCTTCCGGTCAGCCTCGACGCCGAAAGCTCATCCGCGAAAGGAGGCACGGAATTTTGGCACACTTACGCAAGACCGACTGAAAGACCTTTCGCGATGACCGGAATTTCGCTGGGCCATTTATACATTCGAAACGATAATGTCACCCAAATGGGCTCTACATTTTCTTAACGATCAGTTGATTACTCATAGCCTCAAATTGATAACTGTCTTTTAGATTTTAAGGACGATGAATATTAAATGAACTTTTAAAAAGCTTGCTCTTAAGCGGTTTTTTAGACGTTACTTTTCAATTTATTTTATTAGGTATATAAAAAATACCACATATATATGAAAATATAGCTGCCGTTAATATGTAGTGGAGTCGAAATAACTGGAGTGTCTCATGCTGGGACTTCTTGTCTACCCCTCTGTGACCAAATGTCACATTTTTTATATTTCTGATTCGAGACAGTTCTGGCGAATCCCAGGTGAGGACGTTAGTGAGCCCATTGCATCGCTTCTCGAACAAAACACACGAAATATGTTTGCGCATGTATAATGGCCATCTTCGGCGATTGTTAACAAAGCGCTGAAAATAACAAAAGTACTTTTTACGCAGGGTAAAACGCATTGTCTATCGCATATCCTTTTTACATAAAAAATGAGTGCTTACGAGTGATTAACTTCTCAAGACGGATATGCTAATAGGCTGTAAATATTATTAATTATTACCACAACTGTTTAGTCTCGAGATCTCATTTCTTATTGTCAGGCCTTACTTTTGAGAAAAGAAGTAAATATTTATATTTATTTGTACTAAATACCACTTAGTTATTAGTGCAGGAGGCAAAACTAAACTATCAGTAAAGTGGTACAAATGTAGAAAAAGGCAATTAAGCAGCAATAAAAGTGTGAAAAAATAAAGTCAATATGCTCACTAACCACAATAAGGGAGATTGCCGAAAAACAACTGTAGCTTAATACAGATCGGTTCTTACTTTTTTTATAAATATATATTTTTTATTTTGGGCCCCTTAACGAGAACGGGCCCCGGGAATTAGTTTCTTCTCGGCAGGTACAGTTTTTACCAATTAACATTAGAAATCTGAAAATGATGATGGTTTCACTCACAATACTAAATATCGGCAGAGCACCAAGAACTGCACAATAGCCACGCAAACTTTTGAAAGCATTCAATTATTATCAATAGCCATTAGAGTTTTTAAATATGATATAAAATGGTTACCGATAACATATTTAAATATTTATAAAGTATCAATTTAGGCCAAACACACAAATTTTTATGTTACATACTTTACAGTACGAAGTTTAATTTTAATTATTTCTACTGCTAAAAAAACTACAATTAGTTATACTGTAATACAATATTTAGGATAAAATGAAACATTTGTATTTATTTGAATAAGATAAAACAATAATACCAGCTATTGAAAAAGTTCACAGCTGCTCAATATTAACTTGGAAATAAAATTGATTTATGGAATTTCGTTAATTACAAAGTGTTTTTTTTTATAATTTTCTTTGTATGGTAATGACTTTTATAAATAATAAATTAAAGAAGATTATTTTCACAGAACCAAAATAGGCACAATTAGACTTTATATAATATAATGCAGCGCTACACCAGAGAAAAACTACTACCTGCGTTGTTGTAATACACAAAAAAATATAAATTTCACTACAAATATAAGTACTTATTTGAATAACGAATAATTATTTGAAAATTCAGACTTAGATTAGTCTTGAATAGCTATCAATTATCACAGAAATTATTAAGCTTTCTTCTTCATCATAAAAAAACACGAATAGATTTGCATCGAATAAGCATATTTGCCCTTTCTTTTGTAATTATCATACAGTCAACTTTTGTTCTTAACTCCACCTTGAATTTAGAAGTGGAGCTAAAAATAAATGTTCAAGCTACTTCGAAGGACCATTATACAATATATGGCACTCGGTCTCATCAGCACTCAATCGATGAAGACTCTTAGACTGATAACCACTTGATGGACACTTCACCAATTGAATCATCTACGACAACAACAAAGACCGTTTAACTGACTCTTAAGATTTCCCAGTTCTAATTTATTGATTATTCTGTACACAAAAGCTGTATGATACAGCTATATTTTAGCGCCACTCTCAACATGCGTTAAAAATTTTCTCTCGGCTACTCGGCCATACATCATTATTAGAAATATCTAGAACACAATATTATATAACAGTGTGACCAAAAAAATTGTTTACTCGCTCGATACAACAACAAATCGGTGCATTCTCGCTTCCGTCACCTGCTTTTCGGTTCCGTTGCGTAACTCGGCGCCAAAGCTCCATTCGTCGAGCTTTTGGGCCGATAGTGTTATTAACTCATTGCGGACTCGTCGCTTGAACAGGTTTTCGTCTTTCGGCAGTAGTAGTAATACGGTAGCAACTTTTCGACACGCCGGGAAAGTGGTTATAATATCATACATGACAACAAACAACAACAAAACTAACCTAGGCGAATCGGCGACAAAAAAAACTGTTAAAACTAAACCTCGGGCAAAAGAGAAAGCTCGGACGGATTGGTTTGCGTCGTTGAGGAGAAGGTTGTTGATAATATACATATATGCATATAACATGTGTGTTGTTTGATTCTGAGACTTTTGAAAGCTGATAGTTTGACCTGATTTTCTAATTAATTAAAATGTAAAATTATGACAGAATCAAAAACAAAATGTTGTGATACAAAATTTAAGCGCAAACTTCACAGGATCATAACAGATTATAATATGAATAATAAGTGTGGTTAGACATTAACATTTATGTAGATTTTTACTCACTCAAAAACAGACTGATTAAAATAAGACATTTGTAGTAAATAACTGTATTTTGCATTTATTTCACGAGGGGTGTTTTGATCTATATTTTTTACTTATTCGCAGTTGGACTTGTTTATTTTTGAGTTCCTATGCAATATAGTGTTACAGAGATTAAACTATACTCTTTTTGTATGAGTTAAAATTGCGGCGTATGGCATTAAAATTATCAATTTGGGATTTGGCGAGAGTACTGTTAGTCAGAGAAATGTAAGGCAAAGTTTTGAGAAATTTCTTACTGTGCGATATTCATTTTAAAAATGCGCTTTGTGAAAGATGAAAAAATGCTTAAACTAATCTACAAACACTCGAAGCAGACTTTAAGATACGACATTCTAGATGACATAGAAAACGCTAACAAAATGATAAAAATAGTATCGCACAAACTTATTTTGATTCTGTTCTTTATCAGTGTTTCAGAAATAATATAAAAACATTCTTTTAAAGAATCATAACCTGCGATTAATAGATTCTCTACTAAAAATATGAAGACAATGGTTAGATAGAAAATAAGCTGCAAAATATGCTTTAAAACCGAATTTGTACTAGAAAAAATATAGTGATATTCCAATAGAATTATTCATTGATCGTTTCTAAAACAAGCAAGAGTATTACATCTAAATTATATTATAAGGAAATTTAAACCATGAATAAAAAATTAACCATAAAATATCGGATCTTGATTAACAGACATAGTTAATGCGAGAAAAAGGATTGGAAATTTTGCAAAATTCCTTATATTTTCCTACAGATCACATTTTTAAACATTTAGAATATTTATTCAAAATATGAAATTCTTTGACGACTTAACAACCTCTTAAGATTAAAAAATAAATAAAATCAAGAGTTAAATCCACTGTTAAGTCGTTGGAAGAATATCATTTCTAAGTGTGGAATATTTTAATTAATACGATTATAGTAAAATAAAATTTATAACGTTTTATATCGAAAAACTTGAAACAGTATCAAAAAAATGATGAACATATTTTAGTAAAAATAAAACACAAAAAAATAAAAATTCTGGAATATAACTGTTTTTCAAGAAGTATTTACCAAACCAATGATTAAATAACAAAATATAAAATGAAGGTATTGAAACAATCATCACAATATGTATAAAAATTATTATTATTGACAAACAAAACTTTTATGAGAAAGTATGTATCATATATTTTTATTAAAGATTTCAATTAATATATATATATATATATATATATATATATATATATATATATATATATATATATATATATATATATATATATATATATATATATATATATATATATATATATATATATATATATATATATATATATATATATATATATATATATATATATATATATATATATATATATATATATATATATATATATATATATATATATATATATATATATATATATATATATATATATATATATATATATATATATATATATATATATATATAGATAAATATATATATGGTTAATATTTCTAGGAGTCGGATTACTCCGCGTACTTTTTTGATTCCGTGTGGAATCATGGTCCCTACGTTTCGGCCAGATTCGCTCAGCCATCCTCAGGGGAAAATTGAGAATATGAACATCCGGTGTGGGCAAAGCCCAGCATGTGGTTGTTCAGTTCAGAAAACGCATTCAACCACATATATATATATATATATATATATATATATATATATATATATATATATATATATATATATATATATATATAAGCTGAGCACGTTTAAATTTTTGTGATATATCTATTCAAATCTAACCTAACCTAACCTCAAACAATAATAAACAGTACCTAATGTTTGTAATATATAATTAAAAAATTCATACAATTTTTTTAGATAATTTTTTTAAGCTTGAAATTTATTAAAAAAAATCCACATCCATAAAATAACTATTTTTAATAAGTATTTCACTAAAACTGTTAACAAAACCCATGATTTAATAACATAATATAAATTAAACGTATAGATACAATCATAACAATAAGTATAGAAATTATTATTAATACACAAAACTTTTATGAGAAAGTATGTATCATATATTTTTAAAGATTAAGCACGCTTAAATTTTTTGTGATATATATATTCAAACCTAACTTAACCTAACCTAAAAAGATAGTAAATAGTACTTAATGTTTTTTTTTATATATGTAATATATTTTTTTTATATAAGTAATACTTCTTAAGATTTAAAAAAAATATTTAAAACAGTATCGTGATTGAAAGTATTGTATATATAAATAATAAAAATATATATATATAATATAAATATTCGTCGTCGCTTGACGACAACGAGTGGTGGTACGTCAAAGCATTTATTGTATACCATTAGGCTTTTAACTGAGAACAAAAAATTTATGATTTTTTTAAGCTTGAAATTAAAAAAAAAATCCATAATACAGATTTTAATAAAAAATAGTAAGTTACGTAATTTATATGACATATCTACTTTTTATATTTAAAATATAAGAAAAGATTCACTCGGAAAAATTTTATACAAATAAAATAAAACAATAATATAAATTTACAGTTACACAATATTTATAAAAAAGTCATTAAAACACACATGCGGTAGACCTTATTTAATATTGATATAAATGCAAATATATTTTTAGAGATATTTATAGAAAGTAATAATTATTTTTTGTGCCCAAAATTATAGATTATGTTATGTAATAAATATTATCTTTTTATATCAATAAAATGCAAAAGACATTTACATAAATTCTTATGTATAAAAATATTTAAATGGAGCTCATCTTAAAGTAGTTATTTTTCAATGCACCATAATTTCTCCATATATATTTTGATAGCATAATATGCTTTCTACAATATATACATGTTTCACTAATCATTTATACATTTTTTTGACTAAAAAAATAGTAATATTACACTCACTTTGTGCCAATCATAATCACACTAATCTAAATTGTTTTTTTTTAATAATTACTAGATTTTTTGTGTCATTCTTTTTTTACAATCGGCGCTAGCGCATTCTTGTGTTATGTATCGCTCACGTTATGAAAGTAATTATTCACAGCGATTCTCAATATTTTTTCCCACCCCGACGTTTCATGACACATCACTTAACATAATGACTTGTATGTTACATCGACAAAAATACATATTGGCGGTGAAAGTAGAAGATAAAGATGATATTAGCGAGCGGTTCGTTATTTGTTTACGTTAATGCTACAATGATAATTTTGGCATTGTTCGGTGAAAGTGATGGAGTGGATTAAATTATCACAATGAAAATTTGTTGTCAACGTTGATTGAACAAATCAATTCAATGAATTTTCGGTTCTTAAGAAATGAACAAAAACCGTATAATAGTGATAATGAAAATGTTTACGTAACTAATCTGAGGCATTGACATTGGAGAGATTTGCTATTATTTTTTTTAACTAAAAAAAACTTCAATTCACAATTAATATAAAAAGCTGTTAGATAAAATTTCGCTGATAAAATTATTATCAAACGTTCAATGTCACGTGAATTTCTCAACGTGATCATATAAACACTACTCGAATATTGGATTCGATCGTGACAATGACGGAGATTCATTTACGAAACGTCAAACTACGTGATGTGTATATTTATGCACACATTTGCCTTTTTTATTTGTTTATAACTATTTAACTGTTAAGTTATGCAAATGACAATAGTGACAGTGAAAATTTCAACGCATAATTTTGGTGGTGATGATATAATATTTTTTTAAAAATATTTATTGTATTTATTATACTTTTACTTAATTAAATATTGATTTGCATTTTCATTTATTTGTTAAACAATAAATCGCAATTCCTAGAATCGGTCATAAAACTTTTGTTAAACAATGTTTTCGGGGTGTCTCTTTTCGTACTATCTGATGTGAATTTAGTAGATTTATACAACGAATTTAAAATTGCAGTGATTACTATATGAACATATTTGTATAAATTTATTTTTAATAAAAAATATGAGAAAGTGAAATCATTATTTAATATATGTTTTTTTTAGAAATTCCAGAAAAACAATGTATACAAAAACACCAAAAAACGCTATTATAATACTTTAATAAACTTAGATAAAAATATATTTTTTTACATAATAAGAAAAAATAGAAATAATTAATTGGCTTCAAATAGAATTTAAGTTGAAATGGGTTAACCATATAGTTATGGTTTTTTATATAATATGAATTTATTAAATACAATTTTTGACAGCTAATTAGTAAATAATCAACGATTTTTTTTATATAAAACAATCTAAAAATTTGCAGAAACATACAGTCAAAACATCATTACATAAAATGTTTTTATTTATAGATTTTCGAGTAGCTTGAATTTATTTAGTTCTGATCCTAAAAAATGATTTAAAGTTAGAAAGTAATTTAGAATATGAAATATAATAATTGTTTAACAAATTTAGTAACAACTTTAATTACTGATAAATAGATTTTGCTAGTTAGATTGCTATAAAAATAATTGCGATTTTTTCTTTATATATTTTAATACTATACATTGTGTTTATATTGATATGCTTTCAAATTGTATTTTTAGTAGATTTTATACGGTTTTATTATTAATTTTAATTTGAATTGAAATTTTCATTTGTGGCAAGGACTTGCTAAAAGCCAATATTTTGGTTGAACTAGTTTTTTTAATGTATACATAAGTGGATTAGAAATTTACTTTGTCAAAAGGAACAAGATAAACTCGGTGTATAGTATGATGGAATGTGCGTAAAATACCTCTCGTTTAACATATATTTTTTAATTATATGGTTCACCGAAAATATTCCTAGTAAATCGTAGTCAATAATAAATAGTCTGTTTCCTTTCCGATTCGTCGCATTAGTCAGATGATAAAGAAAAGCAGAGAGCTCTCTGAATTATGAGAAAATATATAAAAGCTAACACGGCGTACTAACAGTATACCATCATAAATAGCTTTAGAATTTACTATAAATTTGATTTCGACTTGGAGCAAATAAGAGCTCAGTCTAGTTTGCAGCAAGCGGAGCTACAATGAGAATCGAACGAGGCGAACTTTAAAAGTCCGAGTAAGCAGCCGCTTTCCATTGCAATCCGAGAGTTCATCATCTCGCTTATCATATATAGCACTTTATTATTTATAGTCATTTCGCTAACATAATATTTCGACAACTTCTTATAGGTTAAGGTCTTCAACAATCAAGCTGCTGCCATAAATACATTTAGAGATTCTATCGACTCATATACTCAGAAAGTTTGTTTTAAAAGCCACGTCTTAGTTCGTAAAGTAAATTAATTCTGCATTGAATTGGGTCATATCAAATTTAAATATTTTTTAAACTTTACAATGTTAAACTTCTGTTGAAACATAATCGCACAAATATATGATTGTTTAGAATATTAAATAAGCAAAAAAAAATTGGCATTCCGACCAGTCGCCTAATAAACATTTTACGGTCAAATGTTGCGCAATCTGAATAATTTGCAACGTTGAATCGGAACGCGGAAAATTTTCGGTGAAATGTCATTTTCGCCAAGTCGTTTCTCAAAAAAAAAAAACGACATGTGAAAAAGCGGCACATTCTAACGCGTACCACTGTCATAACATTTACTTCTTTATTGCTCCGGTTGCTCAATGTTGCACCGTAATGGGTAATATATATGTATATTTTTTTTTCAATAATGGGTTATATATTTTTTTAATAGTCACTAGAGTTGAGCGGAAAAGACACAATTTAATAGACCAACGGAGGAAATGTTTTATTTTTTTCGAATTTGTACAAAGAAGGCTATTTACTATAAAATAGTATAATACAAATCAAGTTCAATGACACAAATAACGTTGTTTTTCCAAAGAATTAACATTGTTAAAGCCGAGGTTAAGATACAAAGTAGAAAGTGGACAAGAGAGACAGAAAAAGAGAGATTGTTTCCCTATTGATGTTGTCAAATCAAAGAATTTCACTCGGTCTACTACGACAATGTTATGGTTGAGGTAGTTTTTCCGGGCTTAAAAAATATAGCTTTGTATAACAAAAAAATGTTATGAGTTCTATTAATTTAGTAGAGAAGTCGTAAGTTCAAAACTTGACAATGGTATCAGTATATTAATAAATATATAGCAAAGTATCTTGTAAATGAAAAAAAACTTAATTTCATATACTATACATATTTACATTCTCTTTCAGTAATATGTTTAATTTCGGTTGTTAGAAAGGCTCTTTCGTATTAACTAAATTTAATTGTGTGTTAGAGTAATTTTTTTGATGTGGAATAAAAAAACACAAAGAAATTATATACGTACATTAGATATTATATTAAGATTTTTTTAGGCAATTAAAATAGTCAGTTTTACATAAAAATAAATGAGTTTTTTAACCATGATTTTAGATTACTAAAAAAAAAAAGATTCTGATTATAACATCATGAATTTAAATAATACAAAATCTGTATTTTAGCGATATTACTCTAAAAACATGCTATATTATTGCTAAATAAATGTATTTACTATACTAAATTCAGAATTTAGTTAGTAAAACTTTTTTTCATTTATAAGTAAGAAAGAGAGATATTTGAGTTATCATGTCACGTATACAATTGATATGAATGTCATAACTTCACTATAATAATATTAAAATTCACAAATATGCATATTTTTTTAACTGTTTATCAGTACATCTAATATTTCCAGTTTTTAATTCTTAATCTACAGTAATTGCCTGTTTTATGCAAACTACAATAAGTTTTTTTTTATAAGCAGGAAATAGAAAGCATTGTATTAATCGGTATTCTTGAATCTGAGCATTTAGTTTGTTGTAAATATTAGCTAAAAATGTAATTAAACTGGACAATGAATTTCTGAACAAAGTATATGCTTAATATATTATTATTACAACATCTGATAAAATAAAAATTAATATTATTTATAGAGAAATAACAAGTTTCTTTGCTTGATTTTAAAATATATACTGCATAAAAATAATACATATAAAAACCTAGACGGTGTATATTTGTTTATTTATATATGTATATAAATTTTAGGCTTTGGTTTTAAACCGAAAACAAATAAGATACATTTTGATAATTATGTTCAAAATAGCATTTTAACATCAAACTGATATTTGCATGATAGCATGAATTTTTAATACCATTAAACAACAGTAAATAATCAGTTTGGTCAGCTGTTAAGTTATGTTACTTTTCAGTTAAGTCAACTGCTAAGTTATGTAAGAAAATTATCTGTCGATTTTTGATACTAAAGCTATTATAAAAAATTGTAATTTGTAACGAAACGTTTAATTTTACTTTATTTATTTTAAGAACTAAATATTTAAGAAAAACATAAAAGAAAATGTAGAAAAGCGTAATATTGTTGTATTTTATAAAATCAGCTGGTATACTATAAAATCACAATATTTTTACTAATATAAATTCGTGCTTATTAAAAAAAATACACCATATTTTGAATTTAACTTGTAATATGCTATATTTCTAACCCTTTCCAATCCTACGTCGAATCTAATTCTAAATTTTTTTAATTTTTATTAATTACTTTTATTTTTTAATATTTTTTTAAATACATTAGAAAAAAATAAGCTGTAGAATATAAAGGTTTTGTGTATACTTAAGTGAAATAAATTAGTTTACAAAACTATTATGGATCTGGTGCAATTTTATTAGAACCGCAACGGGTTAATAAACAAATATTTCCTTTAAATTTAAGTATTAAATATATAAATAAAATATAATAAAAACCTATAATAAACAGAAAAATTCTAGTAAATGATAAAACTATAAAATTTGATCAATAGTTAAAAAAACTTTGCAATTCATTATTTAATTCTAAAGTATATGTGGTGTATAGTACATAATTATAAAATATATAACTAATATTTAACAGTAATTACGTATCATATCAATATTTTTTGTACACCCCTTAGCATTTAATTAAATAACGATTCAAGGAATTCGTGGTCTAATTTATCTTTACATACTCTTTTGAACTTTTTTATAATATTTGCTCGAACAAATATATTTTTTATTATGGCCTAAAAATATTTTATCGGTTTAATTAAAAGCTTTTTCAGATTAAGTATAATGATTTTCAAAGATTTTTGCCTGTATTCTGATATATTTAAAAAAAAATTGCATTTAATAAATTGATAAAAAAGCATTAGTTTGGTAAAATTATGAAATATTTTTTTTCGATACTTTTTGGGTATTAACTTGTATAAACTAGATTTTATTTTGTTTCTATAATAAAAAGAAGTACATACAAAAAATTAAATTTTTATAAAAACAGCAATATATGCCAAATAAATGCTTGGAATTTTCAGAATTCACCGTATAAATTCGCTTGGCACTAAATGGGTTAAAGCAGAAGACTACACGAATTTGCAATGCAAATTTATTTTCATGTGCAATTATATAAACCACCGTTTTCCCTGTTCCGTAGATTAATTGAATACCTTCCATTCCGTATTATAAGAAGCACCCCCAGATCATCAGACTTTCTATATTTCACAATTTTTAGCTGTATTTTCACAGCCTTGAAAATAAACGTTGTGTGCCACTAAATTTATTTTACTCTCATCAAAGAGCGCCACTCTTTTTAATGAAAAACTGCCCAGCTTTTGTGGCAATTGGCCTATTTTATGCACATTTAAGGGTTGTTCACAATCATATATTCATGTCAATTTTATGCCTTTCACGTAAGAAAAAATGTTTTGCATATAATCACTGGTAAAACACATTTTTCACAACATTTTTTCTGCATGATTCACCAAGGGTAGTTATTTTTAATATTAACCTAATTTTTGGAACTATTTTAATATTAATTTAAAAAAGTTATTTTGTCGTCATTTTTATACAAACTAAATTGTGGATAATTTATATAATATATAAAATATTTTTACTACGAAAGCTAACGGTCAATTGATTAGATAACAATTCTAAAACAATAATAACATACCCTTAAATAAGTGATAAAAGATTCTAAAAAATCTAATTAAATATAACAAATATAACTTAAATTGAAATGACGAATAGTGACGCTATTGTACATTAATACATATAAATAAAATTCAATGTATAAATTCCCATATATTTATTCTTAATTCAATCCATCACTATTTGATAGATCTTAGGAGCTTTACAAATATATTCTAACCCCAATCTATCCTATACTTTTAATGTAAATGTATTTGCGTTTTTGCTCCTTGTTATGATTTATATTTGTGAACAGCCTTGCATATATTATATAAAATCTGATATACTAATCTATGTAACAAGAATGGCTCTCACGATCAATTAGTTTATTTGCTCAAAAATAAAAATATATGTTTTTTGATTAACGTAATTTTAAATTGATATAGCGAAATCCTTAACCTATTGTGTCAGTCAATTGCTATTCAAACAAGCCAATTATCAACCACTTATCAGTTTTAAGATGCAGCGTAAATGCAACATGTAACGTTTATCGAATGACAATAAACAAAATCTTGCGTTATAATACAAACAATTTATTCTAAGTATTGTTTGTCAAAATCGCAACATCGTCCTTGTAACAAATGTAGGAAAACGCATGAATAGTTATATTCTCACACACCACATATACCACATATAATAAAGAAGTAACGACAAACGCCATCGAACAAAACGTACTACGTATGTCGAATGTGACAATAGGAGAAAGCGAGTTATGAAGTTGCTATGATAACGAACCATAAAATTGATGTTTTGGACGTTTTAACATTCGTGTCACGGCGAAGGTCATAACAAGTTTTTTCTCTGACCTTTCTATAAAATACACAAAATAATATAATATGTTGTTAATGCATCAGGTGTTTAATTTGACGTTGATCAATTTTCACTTCACATTTTTTCAACGTTCAATATGTAAATATGGAGTGTACACAAATGTCACTTTCTCATCTCGTTGCTTTGCGTTTCTTATCACTATTATGTTCTTTTAATAAATTAAAATTAAAGAGAAGCTCATTATGCAAATTAAAAAATGACACTGTGTCGAAATTGATATTCGTAATGAGCGGAGAAATTTTTTATCATATCGTGTGTGTGGTATATTTTTATTAGTTGTACTTGTTTGCGCAGTAAAAATTCTCGATTGGTATCGGAAAATTTGCATTTCTGTACACAAAACTCTAATAAATAAATTTATAAGCCTTGCGGTTCATATAAAAAATTGTTTGAATAGTTTTTAGGATGAAAACTTAGTAGCACAAGTGTAAATAGGACAAATATTTATTCACTAATTATTATTATTAATTAGGTAAAACAGTAGTATAAAAAAATTAAGAATAATATTTGTATGCTATGATATATTGGGACGTATTTTTATTTAAATCTAGAAACACAGATTTTTATATACATATATATATATATATAAAAAAAATCAATAGTCAAGAAAAAAAATCGATACTAAAAATCGATAAATAATCGATTTATTTATTTTTTACCTTATTTAAGAGGAGTAAAATCTGTGTTTATATTTTTTAAATTGAAGAAATTCTTATTAAATTAATTTAAAATCGCTAAAAAAAAGATGTTATTCTTTTGCTAATTTGTGTTATTGTTTTTTACATACGTTTATGCATAAGTTATAAACAAGACAATAAAAAATAGACTTATCAGACGTCATGATTAAAGTAAATATTTTATTATTTATTTTAAAGCAAATGCGACGCAATATAAATATAAAATATAATAATATGTAATTAAATATTATTTACGTGAATTAGCATAGGTAAACTATTTAGGACGTGTAAAGAGTATAAATAAATCCAAAAGGGTTGAAATAAAACCATTAAAAAGAGCTAAAAGGTAAACAAGGAATCATATATTTTTTTAAATATGACCACAAAAAAATTATTTAAAAGAAAATAAATTTATAGGATATGCTATAAAGAATTATTGTTACAAAATTACACACAATAATTACTTGATCTATTTTTAAATAAATATATGCAAAACATTTGATAATTAAATATTTATTTTATTTAAAAAATATATAAATCTGATCATCATGTCTTCACAGGTTTCCCTAAAGCGTCATAATGGTCATTATACAAACATTAATCAACATTAAAAAAAAAATTTAAGAAAAAACAGTGCACAGCTGAAACAGAGCCGCACTATCCTCATTGTTATCAATGAAAACATCTTCATGTTTGACAAGCTCATTCAGAAGCTGGATGACTCGTGAAAGAGCAGCGTTCTCAAGCGCTGACGTCCTGGCCGCAACGGACAAGAATATGGGATGCGATCGCGACTCTGACTCGCATTGATGTCAACACCGTCCCATAGCAACTTTACAAAGTGATTTATTGAGTAGACACTACGCCGAGAATGCAATGAATTTTATCCTAATGTTTCTTGGAAAAATGCAATAGGACACAATCGCTTTTTTCCAATTGCTCTCTAACAACGAGTACTTTGCTTCTCTTGTATTCCAGACAATGGAGATATATTCGAGGACGTTACAAACTAGCGTATCGTACAGAGCGCAAAATGACATGCGCTCTGCATGACGAAGCCAAGCACCCTCGAGCCATTATCGCAACTTTGACGAAGTGCATAGATAAAACGTCACTACTAAGCCATCAAAGAAAGTATTTCTCATTAAAATACCTCTGCCTTAAATAATATAGAATTTTCGGGTCATGCATGTCATTAATAAAGAGCAAAAAAAACAGAGGGTTTGCATCCCTTTGGTACTCCAGATTGAGCAAAATACAAAAAAAAAATAGTTCATCGAACCACAAGCAATTATCTTTATTTAAAAAAAGGATAATCATTTCATAACACTGACATTGAAAGTCAACAAGCAAATTATACTACAACTCTGATGCGATTTTAATAAGCAAATTACGTTTCATCAAACTCGTCAATTTGCCATTTTTTACCTACGTTTTTTCAACTGCATTTCAAAAACTAATATTGCAAATTTGGTTGTGCAAATTCACTACAATCCGCAATTAGGGACAGTCGTGATTTGCTCGTTTCACACCGAAGAAGCGTTCAAGATTCGAACCGGGTGTTTATTTTTTGTTGATTTGTGTATGTATTATTACATAAACATCAAATTGCATTCATTGTAAATGTATAATTACACAGATTTGCATATTGTAATAATTATTGTGGCGCGCGTGTGGCAATTTCTTCAAACGCGATAGAAGTTATTTTGCAATTATAATTTTGACGAATCGTAATTAATTGTGATAGTTAAAATGTCTGTATGTGTTGTTTTTATGAGATCAGATAATTAAGGAGTTCATTAGCTATTTTTCTATTAATTTAATTGATGCTTGCGATTGTGAAACAATTACAACCTCATTGTAATTTATTTGAAATTCTAATGAAAAAAAAATGATTTTAAAATCTAGTATTGCAAAATCTTTAATGATTTCAGGGTTACAGAATCTTTAAATCTTTAAAATAAAATTGGTAAGATCACACTATTTTTTTATTACAATGATTAACTATGACTTTTAATAAAATAAATAATTTAAGCTACTCTATTTCCCGTGACAGGTTATCAATTATGATGTTATGATAATAGAATATACAATATATGAAGAATTTTACAGAAAAATTATTTATTGCATCTTTACATTGAACTTTATTGCAAACTCTACAGTGTACAGACACTTTTTTTTATGATCACCTCAATTTAAGTGCTGTAAAATATACATGCCAATATATGGATTCTAAAGGGAAAAAAATGCCAATTATATTATTTAATATATTAATCTAAATGTAAAACCTAGCAGATGTTGAATAAAAAAAAGATATAACGCTATCATATGCATTTATTGATAATATTGTGTATGTATGTACATATTTGTATATGTATAAGCTACACACAAAATTACATTCAATCGAATTTAATTAAAACTTTTTTGGAATCAAAATAGAATTTAATAATAGTATTGATCATATTTATTTAGATTAAAATATCGTTATGGGCAAAAGAAGTTTTGGTCTAAGCCGAGTGGAAGACTTTCGTCAGGTTGTTTTTATATTGCTGACTTCCATACTGTGATGACGCGGTGGTGAGTCCACGTACGTACAATGTTAAGTAGAAGTGAAATATAAAAAGCAAAATTATTTTAGGTATTTTAACCCTTTCACCGCCACTTGTATTTTTGTAACTAATATATGTGGGGGAGCACCTATTTGTGCCATAAGTTATTTAAATAAATTGTTTTCCAACCTGAAGTTATACAAAAAACATATTACAAGGCGCAAAGTTTCATGACACTTGCAGGTGCACAATGCATACTAGCGATTTTCTTGATGACTTCTATAGGTGTCATCCGCAGTTAAAGGGTTAATGGTCCCTCGAGTCACAAAAAGACGGATAGGACGGTAACGGTAGACCAAAAAATAATTACCGTTGGTATTTCTTTATTGGGAGAAGTTAAACAAATATATATATTTTGAGTTATGTAAGATATCATTTAGTAGAGATATTTCTGTAATATTTTATAAATCAGTTATATTTAAAAATAGATTTTTTGCTATTATTAATAAATAAAAAAATTATGTCGCAAATAAAATTATGATATATTGTATATATATAAAATAATATTTTAAGTAAGCTGTTTTTTGTGCATTAGATCTATTTTAAATGAATATTTGCAAAAAATTGATAAGTTGACTATATTTTTATTTTTTTATTATAAATCTGACCACCATGACGTGACAGGTATAATTCTCATTATACAAACACTAATAAGTATTTAAAGAAAATAATTAAAAAAATCAGTGGACAGCTAAAATAGATACTCCAGATATTTCTGTAAATAAAGTTAATCTGAAGTTTTGCAAACACTTTCAGATCATGCCGCATATATGGCAATAATAAAGAGCAAAAAAACATAATCAAAACTTATTCGTAATTATTAATGAGATACAAGTTAATACCAGCTATTAAAAAATTTCACAGTTGCATAATTATTACTAAAAAATAAATGAGTAATTTATGGTATTTCTTCAATGCAAAAAAGACTGTAGTTCAAAATGTTTTAAAAAATATCTTAATAAATGACTTTAGACAGACTTACTTACACATAAACCTTATTTGTATTAATATAAAAATGATAAGAAAAGCAATATATGCTATTGAAAATGTCCATAGTTGTACAATATTACTTAGGAAATAAATGTAAATTTCAGAATTTCTGCAATTAAAACGCGTTTTTTCTTCCATATTTTGTTTTTTTATTATTATATTATTGATATAAAAATATCTGGATTACTTATTTTAATTTAAAAAATATTTGAGCTTTGAGCTTTCAAAAGTTAAATACCAAGTTTTATTTTAATTATTTATGCTGCAAAAAAGACTGCAATTCAGTATGCTAGAATAAATTACTCTACATAGATTTACAAATAAACATTAATTGTGATAAATACATTAATACCAGCCAATGAAAAAGTCCACATATGCAGAATATTAACTGAGAAATAAGAGCAATTTCTGAAGTTACAACGTGTTTTTTCTTGGTTATTTTGATTTTAATAGTCGTGGCTGATGTAAAAATAATATAAAGATAAGAACTTCATCGTATGGCTATAGATTCATCGGTAGAAAAATTACTTAGAAACATTTACACAACTTGACTTTCAGAATTGGTACTTAATTTTAAAAAAAATATACAAATATTTTACTATAAATATGAACGAATACTAAGAAGCAAATATATTTGGAATATGTCACTATGCACAAAATAGCTCTTTTTTATATCCATGTCTTTCAGGTTTAGTTACTGATTTATACCATTGGTTTATCGTGTTGATAAACAATACTTTTATGTACTCTTGGGTGATTATACTAAATATAAAAATTTTGCTCTTGTCAAGTAAAGTTATATATCAACTAATGACAAATATCAAAAGCTGCAAATATTTTCATAGCAATCGAATATTTAACTATAGGTTGTATATTAATTATTATTTTTTTAGATGACTAGATTTTTAAATATATGATTTATCATCAAATTTTCATATTTTTACACCGGAAGCCGTAAAAACGTAATGATGATGTATTTTTTTTTAAATTTCAAACGCATCAAATAAAATTATTCTCAGACGTAAAAAAACGTAACAATCGTAATGGACTACATATTTTCATAAAGTATTCAGCTTACGCAACATCGCGTCTATTAAGTTGATAGAACGTAAAAAAAAGCATCACGATTCGGTGTCAACGTGGAAGAACGGAAGACTTCCGGTGACGTAACCGT
The DNA here is from genome assembly GCF_051122295.1 of Plectrocnemia conspersa. Taxonomy (NCBI): domain Eukaryota; kingdom Metazoa; phylum Arthropoda; class Insecta; order Trichoptera; family Polycentropodidae; genus Plectrocnemia; species Plectrocnemia conspersa. Next base: position 28,536,635 of record NW_028277175.1, read on the forward strand.
AACGGAATTACGGCCGCAACGTAAACATGTGTGTTACGGATTGTTTCGCAAGCGGAAAAAGTAAGTCGGGCATTACTGGAAATTTATGGAAGTATTGTTTTGATTATGAGAAAACGTAACGCACGTTTATTTTTTTTTTTAATATATGCGTACCTACATATAAACGCACACACGTAATATTTGTGTCATCATGCAGGGCCGGCACGCGGATATAAACAAACAAAGTCGCCCGAGGCGAATAATTACTAGGCAGTAGAAACGACTGTCGCTTTAGATTATGTGCATTGATACGATTTAGATTTTTTTTGTCACAGTGAATGAATTTTTAAGTTAAATTTTCACTAACTGTTTCAGTAAAATCATATTCACTGTAAACAAAAGTGGTTTTGGAACTTTCATTAGGTCAAGTTCGGTTTGATTAATTTGTTTAATTTAGATTTGGGTTGCAACAGAAAAAAATATGTTTTTCCAACTTATAAAAAACATATTTAAAAATAAAAATATTCCAACTCTTGAAATTGATTATTAAGATGCCTAAAGATAAAAAAGATAAAAAAATTAAAGTTTTTAAAAGTAGTTCAAATATTTCAAGTGCAATGTAAATGTTTTTAATCTAATAATATAACAAAAAATATTATTTGACAATGATCTAATTTTAGTATATGTGCACTTATTATTTTAATGGAAATTAAGTCTAATTATAGTGAAAAAATACATAAGCGTACAATCAACCTTACACGCGAAGGTTATCTATAATTTTTAACCGATCGATTTAACTGGAATGCTACCTTCCGTTACCTATTACATGTTTCAAGTACTATATAATTATTAAGTTTATTTTGTATTTCCACACAACTTAAAAGTATATAAACGTTTTTTGTGTTTCTTTTATAACATATTATATGGTAAATATTTTTTTTAAACTATTTGTTGAGCAATTCAAATGTCAATGTCAACTTTATAACATTTTGACATGTTGTATTTGCAAGGTTTATTTTATATTCATATTATTAAAGTCTAATAATAATTTATGTATATATTATAAATCATTTAGTATGATATTTGCATAAACATTATGTATTACATCTATTGCTATCACACAAAAAATATTTTGCTCTATTTTTGTAATTGCAGAGATAAAGTATAATTAATATGAATTTAAGAAGTAATAAACACATGTATTAAAACATTATGTTATTATTTAACAAAATTTAGGATATTTTTAATTGTTATGAAAAGTGGATAAGAACAAATATTTTTACATACATATGTTAGATTGTAAACATTACACGTATAATATATTGATACAAAATATTTATAAGAAATCTGTTACGTCATAATAAATCATACCACATTTTATTATCGAAAAATGTACTCGTATTAAGACATTATACGTTGATCTTTAGCAAAACCATTATAAACCGATTTCCGATCATTATTTTGACCACAATTCAAGTAAACTTTATGTAGCTTATATTCCATTGGGTGATATGTACTAAGAGTTAATAAAAGGTTTATTCAATAGTTTATTAATGTATTTTATATTTTAAAATCAAGATTAAGATCAAGATAAATCTGACTAAATTTCAGAAAAAATCAGAATAGAATTTAAAATAGTATTTATGCAGATTTTATTAAAAAAAATATTATTTAACATTTTATAAATGAAAGATTAATTATAATATTGGCAATAATAAAGAAGTACAAAAAAAATATTTTTCGAATTAAGATAAGTATATTTCAGTTAAAAATCTGACAAAAATGTTTAAGAGAAATAACGAAAAATTCAATATAAAATAAAAAAATCTATAAAATTATTTTTATTAATTTTCGAATAATGATTAGTATATTTCAGTTGAAATTTGTCATAAATGTTCAAGTGTAAAATTGAGAAAAATGCTTAAATATATATTATACAGATCTTAATGAAATATAAATATATTGAAATGGTTGAACATTATTTTGTAACATTTAGAAAATGCAGAAAAATTCTAATACTAGCAATAATAAGAGAAAGATTAATTAAAATATATTCCGTTTTATATGAAATAAAATTATTTTTAATCTTCGTATCGAGATTAGTATATTTCAGATCAAAATCTGCTAAAAATGTTTGAAAGAAAAAATATGAAAAGTGACCTAAAAATAAATTATGTTGATCTTAATAGGAAATGAAAATATGTAGAAGCTGTTAAACAGTGTTTTTTAATATATGTACATATATAAAATGAAAAAAAATCTATTAATAGCAATAATAGGTGAAAGATCTATTAAAACATATTATACATTATATGAAAGGAAAGTAACGATAAAATTATTTTTATTCTATGAATCAAGATTAGTTTATTTTAGTTAAAAATCTGGCCAAAGCATTTGAGAGAAATGATGAAAAAAGTGTCTTAAAAATATATTATGCAAATCTTAATAAGAAATACAAATATGTAGAAGCTGTAATACATAGAAAATGCAACAAAAATTCTAATACACACTATAACGTGAGAAAAATCTAATCCAAAATAATCCACATTATATGAAAAATAACAATAAAATAATTTTTCAATCTTCGAATAAAAATCAGTATATTTCAATATAAAATTTGTCAAAAATGTTTAATAGTAAAAATGAGTAAAGTGCTTAAAAATATATTATGCAGATCTTAATGAAAAAAAATATGTTAAAATGGTTGAACTTTATTTTGTAATACTCAGAAAATGCAGTAAAATTCTAATACTAGCAGTAAGAGAAAAATTAATTAAAATATGTTAGTTAGTTTTATATGAAAGGAAAATATCAATAAAACTATTTTTTATTTTTGAATCAAAATTATGTATATATAATAAGTGATTAAACAGTATTTTTTATTATCTTTAAAAATGTAACGAAAATTCTAATATTTGCAATTACAAGGGGAAGATTTAATCTAAAATAATCTATATTATATTAAAAAGAGTAACAATAAAATTATTTAGATTAGTATATTTGAGTTTAAAATCTGTCAAAAAAGGTTTAAATAAAAAATATGAAAAGTGTCCTAAAAATAAATTATGCATATCTTAATTAGAAATAAAAATATGTACAATAGAAGTGGTTTAACAGTATTTTATAATATTTATATATAAAATGCAATGAAAATTCTCATACTAACAATTAGAGGGAAAGATCTAATCAAAAATAATCTTATATTAAAAAAGGAGCATCATTGAATCAAGTGCAAAATCTGTCAAAATTATTCAAGAGAAAAATAAAAAAGTGCCTTATATTAGGCAGATCTTAATAAGAAAATGATGTGTAGAAATGGTTGAATATTATTTTGTAACATAAAAAACGCTGGATAATTCTAATACTAGCAATAACAAGAAATATCTA